>NC_064624.1:66122253-66424753 GCF_023898315.1 Schistocerca nitens
GGCCAAGAGAAGTCTACTGGCATCAAACATAGGCCTTAATTTGAGGAAGCAATTTCTGAGAATGTACGTTGGAGTACAGAATTTTAAGGTAGTGAAACATGGACTGAGGGTAAAACGGAACGGAAGAGAATAGAAGCATTTGAGATGTGGTGCTACAGACGAATGTTCAAAATTAGGTAGACTGATAAGTTAAGAAATGAGGAGGTTCTGCACAGAATCGGAGAGGAAAGGAATATGTGGAAAACAGTGACAAGGAGAAGGGACAGGATGGTAGGACGTCTGTTAAGACATGAGGGAATGACTTCCATGGTACTAGAGGGAGCTGTAGAGGGCAAAAACTGTACAGGAAGACAGAGATTGGAATACGTCAAGCAAATAATTGAGGATGTAGGTTGTAAGTGCTACTCTGAGATAAAGAGGTTGGCACAGGAGAGGAATTCGTGGCAGGCCAAGTCAAACCAGTCAGAAAATTGATGACTCAAAAAAAGAATCTATAACTGGGTGTCATCCATATATTACTTTACAAATCTGTAAATATCAACTTTCTCGAATGAAACTGCGCTGTGTGACATTATGAGCAGGTGTTTCGCGCAAAGGGAGAGAGGGATGGTGGTCTTGTCTTGTCTTCAGCAGCGGCACTTGCCGGCAGCAAAGACGCCAGCTGTAGCTAATCGAGTCTTAGTGTGGGAGCGCAAAGACAGTACGTAACTCGGGTGCGGACTCGCTATGCTGTCCAGCATAGCTACATGCACCTACATATGCCCACATAGGTCGCTGGTTAACCAGGCAGTCAGTGCCGCAGTACTATACCACCAGCACTGTGTAGCACGCGCTCCAGTTGCTCTGCATTTTTCCTCAAACACTTTTACCGAAATTGTGTGGTAAGAAATTGTGGATCCTTTCTTTACTTGTAGCCTCATATGTCAGCTTCGCGGTAAACTGCCTATCCTCTTGTTAGTGGCCGTAGTTATTATGATACTTCTTAGTTAAGTAGTCGTTGGTATGAAATTCGAATAGTCTGTTATGAGAGATAGGGCATGGTATGAGTTTACATTGGTGCACATTAGGTCATACATTGCTATGTATACTGGATTTTTCTTTAGACTTTGGAGCCGGTCTACATCTATTGCTGATCTCGAGAAAACAAAGGAAGTAGGTTACAGTACGCTTATGCGCCCACTGCTTGAATACTGCTCAGCAGTGTGGAATCCATACCAGATAGGGTTGATGGAAGAGATAGAGAAGATCCAACGGAGAGCAGCGCGCTTCGTTACAGGATCATTTAGTAATCGCGAAAGCGTTACGGAGATGATAGGTAAACTCCAGTGGAAGACTCTGCATGAGAGATGCTCAGTAGCTCGGTAAAGGCTTTTGCTGAAGTTTCGAGAACATACCTTCACCGAAGAGTCAAGCGGTATATTGCTCCCTCCTACGTATATTTCGCGAAGAGACCATGAGGATAAAATCAGAGAGATTAGAGCCCACACAGAAGCATACCGACAATCCTTTCCATGAACAATACGAGACTGGAATAGAAGGGAGAACCGATAAGGTACCCTCCGCCACACACCGTCAGGTGGCTTGCGGAGTATGAATGTAGACGTAGAAAATGGATTTTATGTAGCACACTCAATCTTACACACATGCGGCACAATACAGCACAAGTAAATTATTCGTAAAATTATTCGGTTACTCATAAAACTTACACTTTGTAAACAGTTCAAGATATCAATAGAAGTATCTGGAAAATGATACCGTGGAAATAGGATACTTTCATATATGTAGGCATAAGTAAATACAGACCACTTCAGAGCTAAAATGTAATTTTCAAGGACTATTTCTAGCTGATTAAACGAGAAGTTGTGTGGGTTTGCAAAAAACCAAGAAATTTGATTTTGTATACTGACAAAGAGCTTCTTACACGCCATTGATCTATCTTGTCCTTAGTTGTTTTATTGATAACAGACTATGATCAAGACACTATCACAATTTTAACTTCATCAGCAGATTAGTGAAGCTGAGTTATTTACAATTTACCATGCTATGGTAAAATCAGCAAATATTTAACATGTTAGCAAGACAAATCTAAGTGCTACTAAAAAGTCAGAAAATAAGCTTAAGAAGTTGGACGAAAATAAATCATCACTTCTTTTGCAGTTCGCTGGAATTCTGTGAATAAGCTCGTTATTAATAAAGAACAGCTCCGAAGGAAAATTAGCAAAATATTTTCTCCCACGACTTCAGTGATCTGAGAAACATGAAACATTTACACCAAATTATGCATCAGCTCCTTGTTCACATCCTCAGTCTCAGTGAAGTGCTGAACGCTATCAATTTATACAAGGTGAGTCACCTAACGTTACCGCTGGATATATTTCGTAAACCACATCAAATACCGACGAATCGATTCCACAGACCGAACGTGAGGAGAGGGGCTAGTGTAATTGGTTAATACAAACCATACAAAAATGCACGGAAGTATGTTTTTTAACACAAACCTACGATTTTTTAAAAATGGAAACCCGTTAGTTTTGTTAGCACATCTGAACATGTAAACAAATACGTAATCAGTGCCGTTTGTTGCATTGTAAAATGTTAATTAAATCCGGAGATATTGTAACCTAAAGTTGACGCTTGAGTACCACTCCTCCGCTGTTCGATCGTGTGTATCGGAGAGCACCGAATTACGTAGGGATCTGAAGGGAACGGTGATGGACCTTAGGTACAGAAGAGACTGGAACACCACATTACGTACACATGCTAACACCTTTTTATTGGTGTTTTTCACTGACGCACATGTACATTACCATGAGGGGTGAGGTACACGTACACACGTGGTTTCTGTTTTCAATTACGGAGTGGAATAGAGTGTGTCCCGACATGTCAGGCCAATAGATGTTTAATGTGGTGGCCATTATTTGCTGCACACAATTGCAATCTCTGGCCTAATGAATGTCGTACACGCCGCAGTACATCTGGTGCAATGTCGCCGCAGGCTGCCACAATACTTTGTTTCATATCCTCTTGGGTTGTAGGCACATCACAGTATACATTTACCTTTAACGTACCCCACAGAAAGAAGTCCAGAGGTGTAAGATCAGGAGAACGGGCTAGCCAATTTATGCGTCCTCCACGTCCTATGAAACGCCCGTCGAACATCCTGCCAAGGGTCAGCCTAGTGTTAATTGCGGAATGTGCAGGTGCACCATCATGCTGACACCACATACGTCGACGCGTTTCCAGTGGGACATTTTCGAGCAACGTTGGCAGATCATTCTGTAGAAACGCGATGTATGTTGCAGCTGTTTGGGCCCCTGCAATGAAGTGAGGACCAATGAGGTGGTCGCCAATGATTCCGCACCATACATTTACAGTCCGCGGTCGCTGTCGCTCTACCTGTCTGAGCCAGCGAGGATTGTCCACGGACCAGTAATGCATGTTCCGTAGATTCACTGCCCCGTCGTTTGTGAAACCCGCTTCATCGGTAAACACATAAAACTGCAACGCATTCTCTGTTAATGCCCATTGACAGAATTGCACTCGATGATTAAAGTCATCACCATGAATCGGTCGAAAGCGGTGACGATGCAGTATGCGCATGACACTACTTTGACTCAGTCCGCCGGGTCTCGCAATGTCCCGTGTACTCATGTGTGGGTTCATGGCAACAGCAGCTAACACACCAACTGCACCCGCTTCTCCTGTGACGGGCCTGTTACGGACCCTTTTGCGTGCTACGACCATACCTGTTGCATACTGTTGGCGGTAGATGTTTTGCAATGTGCGGCACGTTGGATGCTCTCTGTCCGGGTACCGTTCTGCATACACCCTGCAGGCTTCAGCTGCATTTCGTCGACACTCGCCATAGATGAGTATCATCTCCGCCTTTTCAGAGTTCGAATACACCATGGTCACAGTTCCTACAACACTACACTATCACAGACGTCTGGTAACACGGTGTACTACAGTTGGTCTGCGTGCGGAGACGAATGCAGAATAACAACAGCAGCAAGCGCTACATGCGGACACTGCGACAGCTAGACCAAACCACAGCAGTGCACTACAGCCACACTCGTAAGCACGGTCGTCATCGTAAACATGTCCCTGCAGATGCTGCTCGCCGACCGTGGTCCGTGTTTGTTACAACACGCAACTGAACGTCGGACGTTTCAAGCGTCAACTTTAGGTTACATTATCTCCGGATGTAATTAACATTTTACGATGCAACAAACGGCACTGATTACGTATTTGTTTATATGTTCAGATGTGCTAACAAAACTAACGTGGTTCCATTTAAAAAAACGTAGGTTTGTGTTAAAAAACATACTTTCGTGCATTTTTGTATGGTTTGTATTAAACAATTACACTAGCCCCTCTCCTCACGTTCGGTCTGTGGAATCGGTTCGTAAGTATTTAATGTGGTTTACGAAATATATCCAGCGGTAACGTTAGGTGACTCACCCTGTATATACTCATATATAGGGGGAAGGGCTTATACTTTGAGCATGTTTCATTTTTGACCATCACAGCAGATACAATAATTGGCCTTTCGATGTGCTTAATTAACAACTTCTTTACTTGTCTTATTTCCCATCAAATGAATCACAATGCGCATATTGTATTGAAGGCTTTTTCATAGAGATAATTTTCAAAGTGTTACAGTTGGCTCAACATACAGTGTTATTCTGTAAGACGAGTCGCAGATTAAAATAAGTGGCCAAGTCAAAATTATGAATACATTCTACTGAAGAAACTGGAAATCCAAATGAAAGTAATTATTCTGGTTACTGGGATTAGCCGAGCGGTCTAGGCGCTGCAGTCGTGGACTGTGCGGCTGGTCCCGGCGGAGGTTCGAGTCCTCCCTCTGGCATGGGTGTGTGTGTTTGTCCTTAGGATAATTTGGGTTAAGTAGTGTGTAAGCTTAGGGACTGATGACCTTAGCAGACCCATAAGATTTCACACACACACATTCTGATTAGTGGGCCTAAAATGTACGTAGATTTATTGTTTCAAGTCTATGTAGTATTTCTCTATTGTTAATCTCTATTGCCATATTGTACACTGAAGCGCCAAATAAAGTATTATACGAATGCGTATTCAAATACAGATATAAGTTAACAGGCAGAATACGGCGCTGCGGTCGGCAACGCCTATGTAAGACAACAAGTGTCTGGCGCAGTTGTTAGATCGGTTCCAACTGCTACAATGGCAGGTTTCCAATACTTTAAGTGAGTCTGAACGTGGTGTTATAGTCTGCGCACGAGCTATGGGAGACAGCATCTCTGAGGCAGCTATGAAGTGTGGGTTTTCCCGTGCGACCATGTGAATATCAGGAACCCGGTAAAACATCAAATCTCCGACATCGCTGCAGCTGGAAAAAAATCCTGCAAGAACGACGACGGAAGAGAATCGTTAAACGTGACAGAAGTGCAACTCTTCACTAAATCGCTCAAATTTCAATGCTGGGCCATCAACATGTGTCAGCGAGCGAACCATTTAACGAAACATCATCGATACTGGCTTTCGGAGCTGAAGGTCCACTCACGTACCGTTGATAACTGCACGACACAAAGCTTTACGCCTCGCCTGGGCGCGTCAACGCCGTCATTGGACTGTCGATGATTCGAAACGTGTTGCCTGGTCGGACGAGTCTCGTTTCAAATTGTAGCGAGTGGATGGACGTGTACGGGAATGGGGGTGACCTCATGAGTGGACGCTGCTTGAAAGCAGGCGACTGTTCAAGCTGTGGTGGAGGCTCTGTAATGGTGTGAGGCGTCTGCAGTAGGAGTGATACGGGACCCCGGACACGTCTAGACAGGTGACACGTACGTAAGCATTCTGTCTGATCACCTACATCCATTTGAAACGTCCCCTTAGAGAAATTAATGAAGTACTGTGCTGGTAAACCTCTTACGTTATTTGATTTTCAAACAGCTGAGCGAAACCGAACGTACTCAGACATTTCTCTCTTTACTTATTCTGATCATCACTAAACTGACACACAATATTTTTAACGCAACGCAATCTGACTTTCAATAATCCCTACAAAAGAATGGCCCTGACTAACAATAACCTATACCTGTCATGATTCACTTACCTCACAAAAATCTTCGTTACTCGAACTACAGCGTGCGCCAATAGTGCCAGCTAAATAAAAGATTCTAACTACTGAAGGGACTAAATACTGATAGGCATAGTTAGGAAATGAAAGATTTTAACGGAGAACAAAGAATGTATTCACCTTAATAGTGTTCAAAAGTCGTAGTATATATATATATATATATATATATATATATATATATATATATATATATATATATATATATATATATATATATATCAAGAGCTCAGATGGGGGACTATTTTACCTCCAGAATATTTTACCCAAGAGGACGCCATTATCATTTAATCATACAGTAAAGCTGCATGTCCTCGGGAAAAAATACGGCTGTAGTTTCCCCTTGCTTTCAGCCGTTGGCAGTACCAGCACAGCAAGGCCGTTTTGGTTGATGTTACAAGGCCAGATCAGTCAATCATCCAGACTGTTGCCCCTGCAACTACTGAAAAGGCTGCTGTCCCTCTTCAGGAACCACATGTTTGTCTGGCCTCTCAACAGATACCCCTCCGTTGTGGTTCCACCTACAGTACGGCCATCTGTATCGTTGAGGCACGCAAGCCTCCCCACCAACGGCAGGGTCCATGGTTCATGGGGGGATATATATATATATATATATATATATATATATATATATATAGGAGTAGGTTTAATAATGAATAAAAAAATAGGAATGCGGTTTAGCTACTACAAACAGCATAGTGAACGGATTATTGTGGCCAAGATAGATACAAAGCCCATGCCTACTATAGTAGTACAAGTTTATATGCCAAGAAGATTTGCAGATGATGAAGAAATTGATGAAATGTATGACGAGATAAAAGAAATTATTCAGGTAGTGAAGGGAGACGAAAATTTAATAGTCATGGGTGACTGGAATTCGTCAGTAGGAAAAGGGAGAGAAGGAAACATAGTAGGTGAATATGGATTGGGGGGAAGATATGAAAGAGGAAGCCACCTTGTAGAATTTTGCACAGAGCATAACTTAATCATAGCTAACACTTGGTTCAAGATTCATAAAAGAAGGTTGTATACCTGGAAGAATCCTGGAGATACTAAAAGGTATCAGATAGATTATGTAATGGTAAGACAGAGATTTAGGAACCAGGTTTTAAATTGTAAGACATACCCAGGGGTAGATTTGGATTCTGACCACAATCTATTGGTTATGAACTGCAGATTGAAACTGAAGAAACTGCAAAAAGGTGGGAATTTAAGGAGATGGGACCTGGATAAACTGAAAGAACCAGAGGTTGTAGAGAGTTTCAGGGAGAGCATAAGGGAACAATTGACAGGAATGGGGGAAAGAAATACAGTAGAGGAGAGGATCAAGTAGGTAAAAAGATGAGGGCTAATAGAAATCCTTGGGTAACAGAAGGAAATATGAATTTAATTGATGAAAGAAGAAAATATAAAAATGCAGTAAATGAAGCAGGCAAAAAGGAATAGAAACGTCTCAAAATGAGATCGACAGGAAGTGCAAAATGGCTAAGCAGGGATGGCTAGAGGACAAATGTAAGGATGTAGAGGCTTGTCTCACTAGGGGTAAGATAGATATTGCCTACAGGAAAATTAAAGAGACCTTTGGAGAGAAGAGAACCACTTGTATGAATATCAAGAGCTCAGATGGCAACCCAGTTTTAAGCAAAGAAGGGAAGGCAGAAAGGTGGAAGGAGTATATAAAGGGTTTATACAAGGGCGATGTACTTGAAGACAATATTATGGAAATGGAAGAGGATGTAGATGAAGATGAAATGGGAGATAAGACACTGCGTGAAGAGTTTGAAAGGGCACTGAAAGACCTGAGTTGAAACAAGGCCCCGGGAGTAGACAACATTCCATTAGAACTACTGATGGCCTTGGGAGAGCCAGTCATGACAAAACTCTACCAATTGGTGAGCAAGATGTATGAGACAGGCGAAATACCCACAGACTTCAAGAAGAACATAATAATTCCAATCCCAAAGAAAGCAGGTGTTGACAGATGTGAAAATTACCGATTATCAGTTTAATAAGTCACAGCTGCAAAATACTAACGCGAATTCTTTGCAGACGAATGGAAAAACTGGTAGAAGCGGAGTTCGGGGAAGATCAGTTTGGATTCCGTAGAAATGTTGTAACACGTGAGGCAATACTAACCTTACGACTTATCTTAGAAGAAAGACTAAGAAAAGGCAAACCTACGTTTCTAGCATTTGTAGACTTAGAGAAAGCTTTTGACAACATTAACTGGAATACTCTCTTTCAAATTCTGAAGTTGACAGGGGTAAAATACAGGGAGCGAAAGGCTATTTACAATTTGTACAGAAACCAGATGGCAGTTATAAGAGTCGAGGGGCATGAAAGGGAAGCAGTGGTTGGGAAAGTAGTGAGACAGGGTTGTAGCCTCTCCCCGATGTTATTCAATCTGTATATTGAGCAAGCAGTAAAGGAAACAAAAGAAAAATTCGGAGTAGGTATTAAAATTCATGGAGAAGAAGTAAAAACTTTGAGGTTCGCCGATGACATTGTAATTCTGTCAGACACAGCAAAGGACTTGGAAGAGCAGTTGAACGGAATGGACAGTGTCTTGAAAGGAGGATATAAGATGAACATCAACAAAAGCAAAACGAGGATAATGGAATGTAGTCAAATTAAACTGGGTGATGCTGAGGGGATTAGATTAGCAAATGAGACACTTAAAGTAGTTAAGGAGTTTTCCTATTTAGGGAGTAAAATAACTGATGATGGTCGAAGTAGAGAGGATATAAAATGTAGACTGGCAATGGCAAGGAAATCGTTTCTGAGGAAAAGAAATTTGTTAACATCGAGTATAGATTTAAGTGTCAGGAAGGTGTTTCTGAAAGTATTTGTATGGAGTGTAGCCATGTATGGAAGTGAAACATGGACGATACCCAGTTTGGACAAGAAGAGAATAGAAGCATTCGAAATGTGGTGCTACAGAAGAATGCTGAAGATAAGGTGGGTAGATCACGTAACTAATGAGGAGGTATTGAATAGGATTGGGGAGAAGAGAAGTTTGTGGCACAACTTGACTAGAAGAAGGGATCGGTTGGTAGAACATGTTTTGAGGCATCAAGGGACCACAAATTTAGCATTGGAGGGCAGCATGGAGGGTAAAAATCGTAGAGGGAGACCAAGAGATGAATACACTAAGCAGATTCAGAAGGATGTAGGTTGCTGTAGGTACTGGGAGATGAAGAAGCTTGCGCAGGATAGAGTAGCATGGAGAGCTGCATCAAACCAGTCTGAGGACTGAAAACCACAACAACAGTTCGTGACATCCGGTCTTACAAATTTCCTTTTTCTGGCGGACTCACGTCCAGATCGTCCGCTCTCAAAACTCTGCCGTCTCTCTCCCCACATCGGCCGGCCGCGTTGGTCTAGCGGCTCTGGCGCTGCGGTCCGGAACCGCGGGACTGCTACGGTCGCAGGTTCGAATCCTGCCTCGGGCATGGGTGTGTGTGATGTCTTTAGGTTAGTTAGGTTTAAGTAGTTCTAAGTTCTAGGGGACTTATGACCTAAGATGTTGAGTCCCATAGTGCTCAGAGCCATTTGAACCATTTGAATCTCCCCACATCCACCACTGCTAGCGGGTCACCTCCAACTGTGCAACGCTACGCGCTGTTCACATCCAGCTGCCCAACACTGCAATAGCAAATACTCCAACAATGCAAACCAGCCACAGACTTCACACAGCACAGCCAGTGATTTTCATACAGAGCTCTACGTGGCGTTACCAACATAAAAGTCTAAACAGCCTACTTACACATTCATGTCCATTGTGCATTCCGAAGAACTTGGGAAACTCCAGCAGGACACCCTACACGTTCAGAAATGCCGCAGTGTGGCTGCAGGAACTCTCTTCTGGGTTTAAACAGTTGCGCTGGCCACCAAACTCCCATGACACGAACATTATTGAGTACGTCTGGAATGCATTGCAACGTGCCGTTCAGAGGAATTCTTCACCCCCCTCGTACTCTTACGGACTTATGGACAGCCCTGTAGGTTTCATGGTGTCAATTCGCTCCAGCACTACTTCAGACATTGGTAGAGTCCGTGCCACATCGTGTTGGGGCACTTCTGCATCCTCGCATGGCCCTCTACGATATTAGTCAAGTGTACCAGTTTCTTTGGATCTTCTATTTACAGAATGAGATCAGTCCTTTCACACTTTGCTGGAGCGCTCTTGACGATACCCTTGCCTCTGGTCGACACCTGCCGTCGAGGACGACATACTGGCTTCTGTTACACAGGAAGTCTTTGAGCCACTCGCCCATCTGCGAACCTAACCCGTGTGGTCGGGCCTTCGACAGTCTGCAGTGTGGCGCCGTGTCAAATGATTTTCGGAAATCTGGGAGTATGGAAGCTACATGTTGCTGCCCTCCATGCATGGCTTGTAGGATATCACGTGAGAAAAGGGCAAGCATGGTTTCACATGAGCAGTGTTCCCTAAAAATCCATGGTGATGTGTTGGCAGAAGCGTTTTTGTGTCAAGGAGATATATTATATTCGAACTCAGAATGTGTTCAAGAATTCTACTGAAAACCGATGTTAACTGTATTGGTCTATAGCTATACGGGTCCGTTCTTTTACCTTTCTTACACAGGGTGGCCCACTTTAACGTATCTACGCAGGTATCTCTGGAACTACCGTACATATTGGAAATTGGCTTTCGCTGCTATGAATGTAAGGCAGGGGGTCATGAAAGTAAATACAATGAGACGTTCTAAAAGGTAAGCAAATATTATTTTCATCACAAAGTTCTGCTTTTGCAATGTATACCGAATATTATTTCTTAGTCAGTCGAAAATAATGGCACTGGTTGCAACGCAATACGTCAATTACGTGCTGAGAAACTGCAAAGCGAAGTTGACGCTTGAAATAAACTGACACCGCCAATGTTAGACGTCCCGAGATGCAAGTTCGAACGCCACGTTGCTAGTAATTGCGATGTGATTGACGTACATAACGGTGTCCCCTTCAGTGTGTTATTTATGAACGTGCATACAACGAAACAGTATCCGACAGTGTACTAAACTAAAAATTTCCAATTCGACGGCTAGTAAGGAGCAATAGTGTTGAGAGATTTCGAGCGCCGACACACAACCTCATCCCCATGAACCATTTTATCTGGGAACGTGTGAAAAATGTGTTGTATCGGAGGGTTCAAACAACAATGGACGACATGAAAGGTCGTATTACCGCTGCATGTGCTGCAAGAACGCCTCAAACACAGAAACCAGTGAGTCGATCAGTGTTAGAGCGTGCATAGCGGTGTTGGCATGAAAATGGCGATCTCTTCTAACATACGTCGTAACGTGTCTGCTGTGAGAAATGTGACAGCATACCCGCATACTTTTTTTGTGTTTCCGAGAAGACGTGTGTTTTGTGAGAAATACTCCACATTTATTTAACCGCTTCACCATGTGCACAAGCTCAGTTGTAGCGTAATCATTAAAAATATTCAGTAACATGTGCTGCACGTGTCACGTACCAGTGTGTAACTGATGACCAACTACATACAACTAGTATTTACCTCTCTGTTACATCCTCGGTCAGCCAATGATTATGTTAACTCTGACCGGTGGAATTCGGTAGTTCGTTAACCTTATGTCATAGTACTGTAGCAAACATTAACGAACCACGAACGAGTAAACCGTTCCCTTGTATTTCATTGTGTGTGACTCGACATCGTATAGTTTCCAGTCCACTTAATAACGGTGTAAATAGCAATAAGTACAGGGTCTGTTTCATGGTAGTACGTCAATCAAACAGTGATTGCGAACAACATGGGGTTCACGCTTGCCTCTCGGGAAGTGGAACATCGGCGAGTTTCATTCATTTCAAGCACAAATTTCTGACAGCACTTTCTCGTGGTGTAATTGACATACTGCTATGCAATCGACGCCATCGTATTTGGGATTTCTCCTGTTGTTGATTGCCTAAGAAATAAAACGGGGTTTCTATTTACACTGAACAGCAAAAAAAAAAAAAAAAGACTGGTACACCTGCCTAATATCGTGTATGCACCCTCACCCCCCCCCCCCCCCCCCATGCAGCCAAGGACTCACGAGTGGGCCTTCGGCTCTGAAACCCCGTATCGATGATGCTTCGTTGAATGGTTCGCACGTTGACACATGTCGGTGGCCCAGCATTGAAATCTGCAGCAATTTGCGGAACAGTTGCACTTTTGTCACGCTGCCCCTCAGTCGTCGTTGATCCCGTTCTTGCAGGATCTTTTTCCGGCCGCAGCGATGTCGGAGATTTGATGTTTTACAGGATTCCTGATATTCACGGTACACTTATGAATGGTCGTACAGGAAATTGCCAACTCCATCACTGCCTCGGAGATGCTGTGTCCCATCGCTCGTGCGCCGACTATAACACCACGTTTAAATTCTCTTGAATCTGGTTAACCTGCCACTGTAGCGGCAGTAACCTATCTAACAACTGCGACAGACACTTGTCTTATATAGGCATTACCGACCGCAGCGCCAGATTCTACCTCTTTACATACCTCTGTATTTGAATACGCATGCCTATATCAGTTTCTTTGGCGCTTCAGTGTAAAAAGCACAAGTCTGTGTCGAAAATAATATTTGCTTACGTTTTAGGATGTCTCATAGTATTTACAGCACTGGCCATTAAGATTGCTACACCAGGAAGATGACGTGAGGCAGACGCGAAATTTAACCGACACGAATTAGATGCTGCGATATGCAAATGATTAGCTGTTCAGAGCATTCACACAAGGTTGGCGCCGGTGGCGACACCTACAACGTGCTGACATGAGGAAAGTTCCCGACCGATTTCTCATACACAAACAGCATTTCCCGTTGTTGTCTGGTGAAACGTTGTTGTGATGCCTCGTGTAAAGAGGAGAAATGCGTACCATCATGTTTCCGACTTTGATATAGGTCGGATTGTAGCCTATCGCGATTGCGGTTTATCGTATCGCGACCTTGCTGCTCGCATTGGTCTAGATCAAATGACTGTTAGCAGAATATGGAATCGGTGGGTTCAAGAGGGTTATAAGGAACGCCGTGCTGGATTCCAACTGCCTCGTATCACTAGCAGTCGAGATGACAGGCATCTTATCCGCACGGTTGTAATGGATCGTGTAGCCATGTCTCGATCCCCGAGTCAACAGATGGGGACGTTTGCAAGACAACAACGATCTGCACGAACAGTTCGACGACGTTTGTAGCACCACGGACTATCAGCTCGTAGACCATGGCTGCCCTTACCCCTGAAGCTGCATCACAGGCAGGAGCGCCTGCCATGGCGTACTCGACGACGAACCTGGGTGCACGAATGGAAAAACGTAATTTTTTCGTATGAATTCAGGTTCTGTGTACAGCATCATGATGGTCGCATCCGTGTTTGGCGACATCGCGGTGAACGCACATTACAGGCGTATATTCGTCATCGCCAAATTGGCATATCACCCGGCGTGAGGGTACGGGGTGCCATTGGTTACACGTCTCGGTCACCTCATGCTCGCACTGACGGCACTTTGAACTGTGGACGTTACATTTCAGATGTGTTACGACCCGTGGCCGTACCCTTCATTCTATCCCTGCGAAACCCTACATTCCAGCAGGATAATGCACGACTGCATGTTACAGGTCCAGTACGGGCCTTTCTGGATACAGAAAATGTTCGACACCTGCCCTGGCCAGCACATTCTCCACTAAGTGAAAACGTCTGGTCAATGGTGGCCGAGCAACTGGCTCGTCACAATACGCCAGTCACTACTCTTGATGAAATGTGGTATCGTGTTGAAGCTGCATGGGCAGCTGTACCTGCACACGCTATCCAAGCTCTGTTTGACTCAATGCCCAGGCGTATCAAGGCCGTTATTACGGCCAGAGGTGGTTGATCTGGGTACTGATTTCTCAGGATCTATGCACCCAAATTGCGTGAAAATGTAATCACATATCAGTTCTAGTATAATATATTTGTCCTAATGATTACCCGTTTATCATCTGCATTTCTTCTTGGTGTAGCAATTTTAATGGCCAGTAGTGTAGAGCCCCTGTGTTACATTCATAGCCGCGGAAGTCGTTTTTGAGTATCTACTATTGTTCCTGAGATGTTTGCACTGAAACGTTTAGGTGGACCGACCTGTGTGAGGAGATAGTTGCGCTTTTTTCTATTCGCTTCTGACTTTGAGCTGGCGGAATGGTTCAGGATAAAGCTAAGTCAGAGGCCAATGGCGCAGAATACGCTTGTTGAAAACGAAACGGGATTCCATCTGGACCTGGCGACTTATTTCTGCTCAATTCTTTTAGCTGCCTCTCTACGCCACGGATCGTATATCATCCAGGCTCCAATCAGTGTGACAGTCAGACATCGGTTGCATTTGTGCCATCGTGCTGCGTGAATGATTACTTAAACGAGGAGTTCAAAACTTCAGTTTTCCTTCTGCTGTCTTCTGTCGCTAGCGCGGACTGGTCGTCATAAGCCTTCGATCCGGCTGTTGACTTCACCCACGACCAGAATTTTCTCTGCTTCTCGGCACGATCTTTCGCTAAGATATCAGTGAGGAAGTTGCTGTACGCTTGGCGCGTTGATCGTCTTATCGACGCACGATTTCCTACTGACGCTTTTCTGTTGACATTTGCGCGTGCTTGTGTGAGTTACGTTGAGATCGTTTTGTAATCGTAGATAGCACTCCGTCTTCACGCCACGAGAGGCCTACCGGGTCATCCGACCGTCGTGTCATCCTCGGAGGAGGATGCGGATAGGAGGGACGTGGGGTTAGCACACCGCTCTCCCGGTCGTTATGATGGTATTCTTGGCCGAAGCCGCTACTATTCGGTCGAGTAGCTCCTCAATTGGCATCTCGAGGCTAAGTGCACCCCGAAAAATGGCAACAGCGCATGGCGGCCGATGGTCACCCATCCAAGTGCCGGCCACGACCAACAGCGCTTAACTTCGGTGATATCACGGGAACCGGTGTATCCACTGCAGCAAGGCCGTTGCCATATTCTAACCGTACATTAACGCGTGCTTGTGTGAGTTAAGTTTGTTTAGCTATTTTAGATTGACACTCTAATATCACACATTTTAACTAACTCCTTAGATTATCTTAGATAATCACTTGCTAATAAATGTAGTGTAGTTCTTTCAATTACATTTGGTATAGATCGACCGTTTTTTAATCGTAGTACACCCACCAAAGAAAGTTAAATATGTTATTGGTTTTCGTGTCTAGAAATGAGATAGATGTCTTACATGTATTGTTCGATAACACAGAATATTTCGGAAACGAAAACTATATTGTGTGATCGTGAAATCAAAGAGGAACACTATTTTAAAATACGAGGGTTGAGTCAAATGAAAACCTTAAATTTGTAATAACAAATCGAAGTTTCACCCCCTTATCTTATAAGTTGGTAAGCGTGCTACAAACAGCGTGCAGAATGGCCTGTAGGTGACAGCATAGTGCAGATGCACACATACCGTCGCAGTATCAGCATAAAGATGGCCGCCCCACTTCCGACTTGCCCCAGGGAGGGACAGCGTTCTGTTATTCGGGTTATGCGTAGTGAAGGTGTGAAACCTATTGAAATTCATCGGCGAATGAAGGTTCAGTACGGTGATGCATGTTTGTCACAGCAGCAAGTCTACGAATGCAGTATGAAGTTCGCAAGTGGTGTGACTTCAGTGGAAGATGCTCCTCGTCCAGGCACAGAGAGTTGTGACTCCACAGAACATTGCAGCAGTTGAAGCCATAGTGAAGGAAAACCGCCGAGTGACACTGAATGGCATTGCAGCAGGTTTACAGATTAGTCATGGGTCAGCAGACCACACTGTGCGTGATGTGCTCCAGTTCCACAAAGTGTCTGCAAGATGGGTGCCACGGCAGCTGACTCCTGAAATGAGAGAACGACGTGTTGATGCTTGTGAATAACTTCTTCGGCGCTTTGAACAAGAACGTGATGTCTTCCCTGACAGAATCGTTACTGCGGACGAAACCTGGTTTCACTTCCACCAACCGGAAACGAAGAGAGCGAGTGAGGAATGGCGCCATTCCCCATCACCAAAACCAAAGTAGTTTCGAACAGAACCATCAGCAGGGAAGGTTATGCTGACTCTCTTTTGGGAAGAAAAAAGCGTCATTTTGGAGCATTACGTGCCTAGAGGGACCACTGTCACCAGTGCATCATACACAGATCTCCTAAAAAATCATCCACGGCCTGCAATGAAATCAATGCGACGTGGATTGCTGTCAGCAGGCGTCCTTTTGCAACATGACAATGGAAGGCCCCACACTGCCCGTACAACAGTTGCAACAATCACAGACCGGCAATTTGAGTGTCTTCCTCATCCACCATACTCAACAGACCTTTGCCCAAGTGATTCCCGTCTGTTTGGACCACTCAAAGACGCCATGAGAGGAAAGAAGTTCCGCTCTGATGAAGAGGTGCGCCTCGCGGTGCGCGAGTGGTTGCACGGACTACCAAAAGAATTTTTTTTCTAAAGGAATTTATGCACTTTGCAAGCGCTGGAGGACTTGCATTGAGCGTGGGGCGAGATTATGTTGAATAGTGATGCAGCTTTGTACCACTTCCGCACAATAAATAATATTTATTTGACTCACCCTCGTACAAAAAAGTTGCAATGTCCGACAACATCAAGAAACCGAAAATCTGTTCAGCGCACTGTTGAGTAACGTTTAGTTCCTCCACGAACCCTCGGGCACTCTTGAAAGCGAAGAAGCATGCTCAGTACCAACTCATTGCGGGCCTTTTGACACACATTGTGGCAGCATTCATGACAGCTTCAGTCGTTAAGTTGAGGACTAGAAATGGCTGTTTAGAGCAAGCTCCATCCATGGTCTATGCAACTCAGATCCTTTGAGCATGCTGGCCAATCCCACCTCCTGTCAGCTTCCGACACACACTGCGACCCCGATGAGGTCGGGCGTTGTAATCCTGTAGAGAGAAACCCCCCCTCCCCCCCCCCCCTGCAGTCTCTGTGGATCCCCTGACTGCGGGTCGCTGTATGTTGTTTCCACACACTGCAGCAGTCACGTGGCCTTTAATAGGAAGGAGTGGTGTGCGGCAGCCGTTCAAGATACCTGCCCAGAATACGACTCAGACACTGGACTGGTGGTGACGTCCCACAGCCACTGATGGATCGTTGCGTAACCCCGTTCATCTCCATATGTCGTCAGGCTGCAAGCGTATTCGCATTTCGTCTATGATCAGCGTTCTGCTCCGGCGGTTTCGTGTCCAACGTTCGTGTGCTCCAGCCGATCATACACGAGCACGCCTGTGATGTGGACGGGGTGGTGGAGCCTCGAGAAGTCTTTGGCTGTACAATCTGCATCTACATCTACATGGATACTCTGCGTTTAAGTGCCTGGCAGAGGGTTCATCGAACCAGCTTCACAATTCTCTATTATTCCAATCTCGTACAGCACGCGGAAAGAATGAACACCTATATCTTTCTGTACGAGCTCCGATTTCCCTTATTTTATCTTGATGATCGTTCCTCCCTATGTAAGTCGATGTCAATAAAATATTTTCGCACTCGGTGGAGAAAGTTGGTGATTGGAATTTCGTGAGAAGATTCTGTCGCAACGAAAAACGCTTTTCTTTTAATGATGTCCATCCCAAATCCTGTATCATTTCTGTGACACTCGCTCCCATATTTCGCGATAATGCAAAACGTGCTGCCTTTCTTTGAACTTTTTCGATGTAGTTAGTCAGTCCTATCTGGTAAGGATCCCACACCGCGCAGTAGTATTATAATAGGGGATGGACAAGCGTAGTCTATGCAGTCTCCTTAGTACATCTGTTGCATTTTCTAAGTGTCCTGCCAATAAAACGAAGCGTTTGGTTAGCCTTCCCCACATTTTCTATGTGTTCTTTCCAATTTAAGTTCTTCTTAATTGTAATACCTAGGTATTTAGTTGAATTTAGGGCTTTTAGATTAGACTGATTCATCGTGTAACCGAAGTTTAACGAGTTCCTTTTAGCACGCATGTGGATGACCTCACATTTTTCGTTGTTTAAGGTCAACTGCAACTTTTCGCACAGTTCCGATATTTCTTCTAAATCGTTTTGCAGTTTGTTTTGATCTTCTGATGACTTTATTAATCGATAAACGACAGCGTCATCTGCAAACAACCGAAGACGGCTGCTCAGACTGTGTCCCAAATCGTTTACATAGATAAGGAACAGCAAAGGGACTATAACACTAGCTCGGGGAACGCCAGAAATCACTTCTGTTTTACTCGATGACTTTCCGTCAATTACAACGAACAGGATATCACAGACCCAATCACATAGCTGAGACGATATTCCATAAGCACGCAATTTCACTAGAAGCCGCTTGTGGTAAGGCGTCAAAAGGCTTCCGGAAAACAGAAATACGGAATCGATCTGAAATCCCTTGTAAATAGCACTCAGAACTTTATGCGAATAAAGAGCTAGTTGTGTTTCACAAGAACAATGTTTTCTAAACCCATGTTGACTGTGTGTCAATAGACAGTTTTTTTCAGGGTAATTCATTACGTTCCAACACAATATATGTTCTAAAATCCTGCTGCATATCGATGTTAACGATATGGGCCTGTAATTTAGTGGATTACTCCTACTACCTTTCTTGAATATTCGTGTGACCTGTGCATCTTTCCAGTCTTTGGGTACGGATCTTTCGTCGAGCGAACGGCTGTATATGATTGTTAAGTATGGAGGTAATCCACCAGCATACTCCGAAAGGAACCTAATTGGTATACAGTCTAGACCAGAAGACTTTCTTTTATTAAGTGATTTAAGCCGCTTCACTACTCCGAGCATATCCCCAATCACGAAGTCTGTTGCCCGCAGCCGGCCGAAGTGGCCGTGCGGTTAAAGGCGCTGCAGTCTGGAACCGCAGGACCGCTACGGTCGCAGGTTCGAATCCTGCCTCGGGCATGGATGTTTGTGCTGTCCTTAGGTTAGTTAGGTTTAAGTATTTCTAAGTTCTAGGGGACTAATGATCTCAGAAGTTGAGTCCCATAGTGCTCACAGCCATTTGAACCATTTTGTTGCGCGCGGTCTTGGTACTTGCGGTAGCCGCTGTGGCTTCTCGAAGCTCGTGGCGCGGAGCAGTCGCTGTCTTTGCAGGGCGTCTCCATGCAGACATCGTGACACATGGATGGTGAACCTTCGCGATGTCGATATTCTATAGAATGCGTTTCCTCGACCTTTTTCCACAGTCTGCAGACAACACTTCCATTGACGTGAACAATATTCGCAACGTCCACTTGTCTCGTGTTTTGTCCGATCAGTGTGACGATCTTGGTACGGCCTGCAATGGAGAGCCCGTTCCGTGGCATTGTACCAGTGCTCTACGAGGCACACAGACAGCTCAGTTCTGGTGTACTGCCTTTGTTTACAACCCGTGACTGCACGGCCCTTCTGAGGCAGAGTGGTAACGACAAACTTTTTCTTTGTGTCTGTACTGTAAAGTAATAATGTTAACGAAACAGCCGAGTAAGCCGGTGACGTAAGACAGTGAGAAGATACTGCAAATCTCCCACGCCGCCCACGCACTGCAGCACTCGACGTTATTTATTTCTAGTTTCTGCTACCAGTCACTTTTTTATTTTTTGTTTTATGTTTAATCCAACATAATACATCGTGTTTCGAAAATGTTCAGCCAACCGGCGTGGCCGAGCGGTTCTATGCGCTACAGTCTGGAACCGCGCGACCGCTACGGTCGCAGGTTCGAATCCTGGCTCGGGCATGGATGTGTATGATGTCCTTAGGTTGGTTAGGTTTAAGTAGTTCTAAGTTCTAGGGGACTGATGACCTTAGAAGTTAAGTCCCATAGTGCTCAGAGCCATTTGAACCATTTTTTGAACATGTTCAGTTCATCTTCAGGCGTTTGTACATACATACATACATATATACATAGACAGAAATGTTACTTAAAAATAGTCTTAAACTAGATTGATCTAGAAGTCTTTGTCCATTGTTTGATAACAGAGAAGGCCGAAATACTAAATTCGTTCTTCCGAAGTTGTTTCACCATGGAAGGTCGTGACACTGTCCTTCCAATCGCCGTACGAACGTCGAGATGGCAGATACTGAGATAACCGATCGCGGAACTGAAAAGCAGCTACAGTCGTTTAGTAGTGGAATGGATTGAGTACCAGACGATACCTACTAGGTTTTGTAAGGATTATGTGAAAGAACTTGCTCCCCTTCCAGCAGCAATTTAGCGTAGATCGCTTGAGCAAAGAAAGGTACCTAACGACTGGAAAAAAGGGCAGGTCATTCCCGCTTTTAAGAAAGACCGTAAGACAGATCCCCACAATTATAGACCTATATCGTTGACGTCAATCTTTCGAAGTATGGAACGTGCTCAAGAAGTATGACCTTTTAGGAAAATTAATATCTCCTCTATAAAAATCAATATGGATTCAGCAAACAGAGATCCTGCGAAACTCAGCTCGCTCTGTTCCTCCATGAGATCCACAGCGCAGTGGAGGACGGCGCTCAGGCTGATGCCGTGTTCCTCGATTTCAGTGAGGCATCTGACACCGTCCCACACTGCCGTTTACTTAAAAAAATACGAACTTACGCAGTACCGGAGCAGACTTTCGATTGGATTCAAGACTTTCTTGCAGATAGAACTCCACACGTCCTTAACGGAACTAAATCGACATACACTCCTGGAAATGGAAAAAAGAACACATTGACACCGGTGTGTCAGACCCACCATAGTTGCTCCGGACACTGCGAGAGGGCTGTACAAGCAATGATCACACGCACGGCACAGCGGACACACCAGGAACCGCGGTGTTGGCCGTCGAATGGCGCTAGCTGCGCAGCATTTGTGCACCGCCGCCGTCAGTGTCAGCCAGTTTGCCGTGGCATACGGAGCTCCATCGCAGTCTTTAACACTGGTAGCATGCCGCGACAGCGTGGACGTGAACCGTATGTGCAGTTGACGGACTTTGAGCGAGGGCGTATAGTGGGCATGCGGGAGGCCGGGTGGACGTACCGCCGAATTGCTCAACACGTGGGGCGTGAGGTCTCCACAGTACATCGATGTTGTCGCCAGTGGTCGGCGGAAGGTGCACGTGCCCGTCGACCTGGGACCGGACCGTAGCGACGCACGGATGCACGCCAAGACCGTAGGATCCTACGCAGTGCCGTAGGGGAACGCACCGCCACTTCCCAGCCAATTAGGGACACTGTTGCTCCTGGGGTATCGGCGAGGACCATTCGCAACCGTCTCCATGAAGCTGGGCTACGGTCCCGCACACCGTTAGGCCGTCTTCCGCTCACGCCCCAACATCGTGCAGCCCGCCTCCAGTGGTGTCGCGACAGGCGTGAATGGAGGGACGAATGGAGACGTGTCGTCTTCAGCGATGAGAGTCGCTTCTGCCTTGGTGCCAATGATGGTCGTATGCGTGTTTGGCGCCGTACAGGTGAGCGCCACAAACAGGACTGCATACGACCGAGGTACACAGGGCCAACACCCGGCATCATGGTGTGGGGAGCGATCTCCTACACTGGCCGTACACCACTGGTGATCGTCGAGGGGACACTGAATAGTGCACGGTACATCCAAACCGTCATCGAACCCATCGTTCTACCATTCCTAGACCGGCAAGGGAACTTGCTGTTCCAACAGGACAATGCACGTCCGCATGTATCCCGTGCCACCCAACGTGCTCTAGAAGGTGTAAGTCAACTACCCTGGCCAGCAAGATCTCCGGATCTGTCCCCCATTGAGCATGTTTGGGACTGGATGAAGCGTCGTCTCACGCGGTCTGCACGTCCAGCACGAACGCTGGTCCAACTGAGGCGCCAGGTGGAAATGGCATGGCAAGCCGTTCCACAGGACTACATCCAGCATCTCTACGATCGTCTCCATGGGAGAATAGCAGCCTGCATTGCTGCGAAAGGTGGATATACACTGTACTAGTGCCGACATTGTGCATGCTCTGTTGCCTGTGTCTATGTGCCTGTGGTTCTGTCAGTGTGATCATGTGATGTATCTGACCCCAGGAATGTGTCAATAAAGTTTCCCCTTCCTGGGACAATGAATTCACGGTGTTCTTATTTCAATTTCCAGGAGTGTATGTAAAGGTAATATCCGGAGTGCCCCAGGGAAGTGTGATAGGACCGTTGCTGTTTACAATATATATAAATGATCTTGTAGACAGCGTTGGATGCTCTTTAAGGCTATTCGCAGATGATGCAGTTGTCTATACCAAAGTAGCAACACCAGAAGATAGTAATAAATTGCAGAACGACCTGCCGAGAGTTGATGAATAGTGCTTGCCTTGGCAGTTGACGCTGAACGTAAATAAGTGTAACATGTTGCTCATACAAAGGAAAATAAATCCACCACTGTACAGCTACTCTATTGATTACAAACAGCTGGAGACACCGTCTGCCGTAAAATATAAAGGCGTAACTATCCAGAGTGACCTTAAGTGGAATAACCATATAAAATAAATTTTGGGAAGAGCAGACATAATACTCAGATTCGTCGGTAGAGCCTTAAGGTAATGTAACTCATCCACGATAGAAGTGGCTTATGAGGTGCTTGTTCGCCCGATTCTTGAGTATTGTTCTTCTACCTGGGATCCCTATCAGATAGGAGTGATAGAGGAGACAGAGAAGATCCGAGAAAGAGCGGCGCTTTTCGCCACGGGATCGTCTAGCTAGCGAGAGAGCATTACCGAGATGCTAAACAAACTCCACTGGCAGGTGTTACAAGAGAGGCGTTGTGTCTGACGGAGAGATTTACTATTGAAATTTCGGGACAGCACTTTTCAGGAGGAGTCGGACAACACATTACTTCCCCCCACATACATCTCGCTTATTGAGAACGAGGAGAAAATTCAATAAATTAGAGCGAATACAGAGGCTTAGCGACAATCATTCTTGCCACGCACTATTCGCGAGTGGTACAGGGTTGGAGCGACGAGATAGTGGTACCGAAGGTACCCTCCGCCACACACCATTAGTATGATTTAGATGAAATGTCACAGCACAACTAAAGATTTCACTGGTTCTGAATGTTCCAGACTATATTATAATGTAATGTGCCATTACTCTAGATTTTTCTGGACGCAGGACGTTGTACTAAGAGTGCTACAACTGCGTGCGGGACTTGGAATATTACGATTCATAAGCACTTGTTCGAACGTCGCGGTTGTAAGCATCAAGACAGCAGTGAACTCAGATTATTTTCCTGACAATGATGTCCGCTGTGGCGCTAGATAATGAGTAATGGAGAGTGTTTCGCAACGTGTTCAGCGAAGAAACACGGTATCTGGACTTTAAACGCATGCACATGCCTTTTCGTAGTTGATGCTTCGGGAAACCAACACGGGATTTAAGCTCCGCTACTAAAGTTTGTCAGTATTTATAATTATTGGTTAACAGCTCCTACCCCGCAGAGACATGTGAGGCCCCCGTTTGGTGATACCCGGGTAACTTCATTAAACTTTTAGAAGATATAATGTAATTCTACTGTGTTGGTCAACAAAATTAACCTTAAGCTAATTATTTGTTAAATCCGTTATTTTACAGCTCGCTAACCTGGCTATTAATTATTAGACCGGTGGGTCACGTCATAAATCTAAAACAGAGCATTAACCCTTTCAGACAATGTGGTTCCGTTTGGAGGCGCCTGGTATTCTTTCATTCCGATTCATATTCACAGTAGCGACACACGTAGCCAACCTTTAGGTCTCAAGTAAACTGGTGTCCAGAATTAAAGCAACAAGCCGCTATTTCCCAGTCATGTGCCAAATTCGGTGTTGTTGTTGTTGTTGTTGTTGTGGTGGTCTTTAGTCCAGAGACTGGTTTGATGCAGCTCTTCATGCTACTCTATCCTGTGCAAGCTTTTTCATCTCACAGTACCTACTGCAACCTACATCTTTTGAATATGTTTAGTGTATTCATCTCTTGGTCTCCCTCTACGATTTTTACCCTCCACGCTTTCGTCCAATACTAAATTGGTGATCCCTTGATGCCTCAGAACATGTCCTACCAACCGATCTCTTCTTCTAGACAAGTTGTGGCAAAAATTGCTCTTCTCCCCAGTTCTATTCAATACCTCCTCATTAGTTACGTGATCTACCCATGTAATCTTCAGCATTCTTCTGTAGCACCACATTTCGAAAGCTTATATTGTCTTCTTGTCCAAACTACACTCCTGGAAATTGAAATAAGAACACCGTGAATTCATTGTCCCAGGAAGGGGAAACTTTATTGACACATTCCTGGGGTCAGATACATCACATGATCACACTGACAGAACCACAGGCACATAGACACAGGCAACAGAGCATGCACAATGTCGGAACTAGTACAGTGTATATCCACCTTTCGCAGCAATACAGGCTGCTATTCTCCCATGGAGACGATCGTAGAGATGCTGGATGTAGTCCTGTGGAACGGCTTGCCATGCCATTTCCACCTGGCGCCTCAGTTGGACCAGCGTTCGTGCTGGACGTGCAGACCGCGTGAGACGACGCTTCATCCAGTCCCAAACATGCTCAATGGGGGACAGATCCGGAGATCTTGCTGGCCAGGGTAGTTGACTTACACCTTCTAGAGCACGTTGGGTGGCACGGGATACATGCGGACGTGCATTGTCCTGTTGGAACAGCAAGTTCCCTTGCCGGTCTAGGAATGGTAGAACGATGGGTTCGATGACGGTTTGGATGTACCGTGCACTATTCAGTGTCCCCTCGACGATCACCAGTGGTGTACGGCCAGTGTAGGAGATCGCTCCCCACACCATGATGCCGGGTGTTGGCCCTGTGTGCCTCGGTCGTATGCAGTCCTGAATGTGGCGCTCACCTGCACGGCGCCAAACACGCATACGACCATCATTGGCACCAAGGCAGAAGCGACTCTCATCGCTGAAGACGACACGTCTCCATTCGTCCCTCCATTCACGCCTGTCGCGACACCACAGGAGGCGGGTTGCACGATGTAGGGGCGTGAGCGGAAGACGGCCTAACGGTGTGCGGGACCGTAGCCCAGCTTCATGGAGACGGTTGCGAATGGTCCTCGCCGATACCCCAGGAGCAACAGTGTCCCTAATTTGCTGGGAAGTGGCGGTGCGGTCCCCTACGGCACTGCGTAGGATCCTACGGTCTTGGCGTGCATCCGTGCGTCGCTGCGGTCCGGTCCCAGTGGTGGTGGTGGTGGTTAGTGTTTAACGTCCCGTCGACAACGAGGTCATTAGAGACGGAGCGCAAGCTTGGGTTAGGGAAGGATTGGGAAGGAAATCGGCCGTGCCCTTTCAAAGGAACCATCCCGGCATTTGCCTGAAACGATTTAGGGAAATCACAGAAAACCTAAATCAGGATGGCCGGAGACGGGATTGAACCGTCGTCCTCCCGAATGCGAGTCCAGTGTGCTAACCACTGCGCCACCTCGCTCGGTGGTCCGGTCCCAGGTCGACGGGCACGTGCACCTTCCGCCGACCACTGGCGACAACATCGATGTACTGTGGAGACCTCACGCCCCACGTGTTGAGCAATTCGGCGGTACGTCCACCCGGCCTCCCGCATGCCCACTATACGCCCTCGCTCAAAGTCCGTCAACTGCACATACGGTTCACGTCCACACTGTCGCGGCATGCTACCAGTGTTAAAGACTGCGATGGAGCTCCGTATGCCACGGCAAACTGGCTGACACTGACGGCGGCGGTGCACAAATGCTGCGCAGCTAGCGTCATTCGACGGCCAACACCGCGGTTCCTGGTGTGTCCGCTGTGCCGTGCGTGTGATCATTGCTTGTACAGCCCTCTCGCAGTGTCCGGAGCAACTATGGTGGGTCTGACACACCGGTGTCAATGTGTTCTTTTTTCCATTTCCAGGAGTGTATTTATCGTCCATGTTTCACATCCATACATGGCTACACTCCATACAAATACTTTCCGAAATGATTTCCTGACACTTAAATCTATACTCGATGTTGACAAATTTCTCTTCTTCAGAAACGCATTCCCTGCCATTGTCAGTCTACATTTTATATCTCCTCTACTCCGAGCATCCCCAGTTATTTTGCTCCCTAAATAGCAAAACTCATTTACTACTTTAAGCGCCTCATTTCCTAATCTAATACTCTCAGCATCACCCGATTTAATTCGACTACGTTCCATCATCCTCGTTTGGCTTTTTTTGATGTTCATCTTATATCCTCCTTTCAAGAAACTGTTCCTTCTGTTCAGCTGCTCTTTCAGGTCCGTTGCTGCGTCGGACAGAATTACAATGTCATCGGTAAACCACAAAGTTTTTATTTCTTCTCCATGGTTTTAATTCCTACTCCGAATTTTTCTTTTGTTTCCTTTACTGCTTGTTCCATGTACATAGTGAATAACATCGAGGATAGGCTACAACCCTGTCAGACTCCCTTCCGAACCACTGCTTCCCTTTCATGCCCCTCGACTCTTATAACTGCGATCTGGCTTCTGTACAAATTGTAAATAGCCTTTCGCTCCCTGTATTTTACCCATGCCACATTCAGAATTTGTAAGAGAGTATTTCAGCAACATTGTCAAAAGCTTTCTCGAAGTCTACAAATGCTAGATACGTAGGTTTGTCTTTCGTTAGTCTATTTTCTAAGATAAGTTGTAGGGTCAGTATTGCCTCACGTGTTCCAACATTTCTACCGAATCCAAACTGATCTTTCCCGAGGTCGACTTCTACCAGTTTTTCCATTCGTCTGTATAGAATTCGTGTTAGTATTTTGCAACTTATTAAACTCATAGTTCGGTAATTTTTACATCTGTCAACACCTGCTTTCTTTGGGATTGGAATTATTATATTCTTCTTGAAGTCTGAGGGTATTTCGCCTGTCTCATACATCTTGTTCACAACATGGTAGAGTTTTCTCAGGGCTGGCTCTCCCAAGTCTGTCAGTAGTTCTAATGCAATGTTGTCGACTTCCGGGGCCTTGTATCGACTTAGAGCTTTCAGTGCTCTGCCAAACTCTTCACGCAGTATCATATCTCCCATTTCACCTTCATCTACTTCCTTCGATAACCATACAAATTTCCAACAGATGTCCATATTATCGTGTTGACATTTTGCTCTTCGGAAAACCAATTCAAGGATGGTGTCAGGGCACCTACCAAACAAGGTAGTGTTTGCTGGGTAGTCCCACATCCGTAATCGCCGTGTGTACAGTCACAGCCGGTGCAGAATGGCACAGAGAAGGCGCCTACCAGACTCTCAACAGTGGAGGGACGTAGGAAGAGTGGAAGCGGAACAGCCGAAAACTTATTTGGCCCGATGGGTTCAAGTCAGTCGTTCTATTGTTTCTCGGATGTGACGATAAGTAATAGAGACCGAAACTGGTTCAAAATGGTTCAAATGGCTCTGAGCACTATGGGACTCAACTGCTGTGGTCATAAGTCCCCTAGAACTTAGAACGGCTTAAAACTAACTAACCTAAGGACAGCACACAACACCCAGCCATCACGGGGCAGAGAAAATCCCTGACCCCGGCGGGAATAGAACCCGGGAACCCGGGCGTGGGAAGCGAGAACGCTACCGCACGACCACGAGGTGCGGGCAGAGACCGAAACCGTATCCTGAAGACCACGCAGGGCAGTCCACGTGTGATATCAAAAAGAAAAGGACCGTTGTTTGACAGTAAGGTCACGACGGTATCACCTCAGTACTGCACATCTACTGGCGTCTGACCTCGCAGCATCCACTGGACGTGTTGTTGCGAGGCAAACGGTGTACAGAAGGCTTTGGCAGAGTAGCCTTTATTGTCATAGACCTGCTGTATGTGTACCTCCAGCTTGTCTCCACAGAAGGGAACATCTAGAGTGGAGCCGTCAAAATGACACCGGGATGGTCGAACAGTGGGTCAATGTCCTTTTCTCAGATGTGTCCCAATTTAGTGTGGAGAGTGGTTCTCGACGGATTCGCATCTGGAGGGAACGTGGAAGACGATTTTGGAACCGAAACATCGTGGGAAAATACCGATATCAGAGAGGAATCCTAATGGTGTGGACAAGGATTATGTTGACCACGGGATCAGT
Organism: Schistocerca nitens; assembly: GCF_023898315.1. NCBI lineage: Eukaryota > Metazoa > Arthropoda > Insecta > Orthoptera > Acrididae > Schistocerca > Schistocerca nitens. Next base: position 66,150,413 of record NC_064624.1, read on the forward strand.
TGTACTTGAAATTGTACGGGTGAATCAGCAAGTTTCAGCTGTGAGGTCATCTTGGGACCTCATGGAAAGATAGGATCCCTAATGGTGTGGGACACTCGACCACCTCTTCATGAAATTGTACAGGTGAATCAGCAAGTCTTAACTGCTGCCAGGTATCGCGAGGTCGTTGCGAGGTGCTGTCGGCCCACACTTCGTACTGAAGGGCGATAATGCTCGATCTCATAGAGCACAGGTGGTTGATGTTTGTTTGGAAATGCGAGATATCGCACACATGAGGCGGCCTCCTTGGTCTCCCGATTTGAATCCCACAGAGCATGTCAGCGATGCGCTAGGGAGGCGGGTCGCACCACGTCGTCATCCACCAACCACTCTCCAAGACTTGCGAGTGGCTCTGCAGGAAGAATGGGCGATCTGCCTCAACATGAGACCGACGACGTCATTCACTGCAACCCCAGTTGTTGTCAGGCCTGCTGTATTGCTGCAAGAGGTGGTCACACCACATACTGAGAACATTAACCAGGTTATCGGAATGTATGTGTAAATCAGTTAATTTGGAAAAAAAGGAAGAACATTTTTGTCTACCGTTACACATGTTGCAATTGTTTATGTTCAGTATTCTCACCAACTGAACTGCCAGCAAGACGAACTTTCATGTAAGTCTGCAGGCTTTCGTGGCCGTTGTCACTGAAGTTAAAATGTTCTGGGTTATTAGGCCACGCCATGTTTCAAGACAAACTTTCGTTCCGAAATCTCTTGCTCGCATAGAAATGGATAATGCATTGCATGCAACATTCTGTGGACAGACGAAACCCATTTCCAATTACTAGGACATCATCGATTTGTCCTTCCAGACACAAAGCTTTCTGCCTCGCCTGTGCCCCTCAACACCGACATTGGACTGTTGCTGACTGGAAACATTTTGCTCGTTTCAAATTATATCTAGTGGATGGTCGCGTACGAGTACGGAGACAACCCCACGAATCCATGGACCCAGCATGTCAGCAGGGGACTCTTTAAGATGGTAGAGCCTCTGTAATGGTGTGGGGCGTGTGCAGTTGGAGTGATATGGAATCCCTGTTACGTCTAGGTACGACTCTGACAAGTGACACGTACGTAAGCATCCTGTCTGATCACGTGCATCTGTTCATGTCTACTGTCATTACTACGGACTTGGGAATTTCCAGCAGGACAATGCAACACCCCACACGTCCAGAATTGTAGCAGGAACATTCTTCTGAGTGTAAACATTACCGCAGGCCAACAAACTCCCCAGACATTAACATTATTGAGCATTTCTGGCAAGCCAAGGGATCTCTTCCCCCCCCCCCCCCCCCCTTTTATGGATTTATGTACTGGTGTCAGTTCCCTCCAGAACTACTTCAGACATTACTCGACTCCGTGCCACGTCGTGTTGCGGCACTTCTGCGTGCTTGCCGCGGCCCTACACGATATTAGCCAGTCGTACCAGTCTCTTTGCCTCTTCAGTTTAAATTACCAAGCGTATAATATGGAAATGAGGAGTGTCAGTTTTACGCAAGATGGCGCTCCTCTGCGCACTGTGCAGCCAGTGAAGCGTCTGCTGCAGACGAATTTCTGAAATGCTAGAATTATCAGTCGTCACACTTTCCATGCACACTGGCCGTCAAGATCACCAACTCCTTATCCGTGTGACTTCTGGCTGTGGGGTTATCTGGAAGATGTTGTGCTCAGTGCTCCAATTACGAATGTAGCTGAAATGAGGCAGCCATTGCGCAATGCATTCTGAACTTGACCCCCCGAGACATTGCGAACTGTTGTGTAACGTGTTGCTACTCGAATCCTATTTGTGGTAGAAGGCGGTGGACACCGTACTGAACACGTCTTGCGCCAGTCTCACGGCAGTTAGAAACCGATCCCATTTGGCTTTATGTGCGGTTGTCGGCCTCGGGAGAATTACAATGCATGTTTCCTATCCAATGCGGTACGACCTCGCCGTGGTGGATGACGCCACCCAACTAACAGTGAAACAGCTGTTGTCTGTCATGCAGATGGAATGGCAGAGATGGTGCAGTATGCAATATGCAACTTTTACTGTGCCGTCTGACTGCGATTGTCGCCGACCCCATTTACGTTAAGGGGGTAGGACGTCAAAGGGGCCGACTTGGAGCACGAGACGCCACGCAGGGCAGTTTAATTTCCACTGGCTATACTTTTAGAAATAAATTCATAAAACCTTGTCACCATGACCAGGAAGGATTCAGGATTCACACTCATAGCAGTGGAAGTTCAAAAACATAACAAAATAAGTTATTTTTTACATGTGCAATTTCTTCATTTTTTTCACTTACTATTGGCTGCATTTGTTGCTATAGGTATGCTTTTCTTAATAAGTAAGAGAGATTCTTCGATGAATTTTGCACATGATACAAACTATATAGGTGTATGAAACTCTATATTTTTCCAAACCTATTAAAAACTGTGGTAAACACTTAGACAATTAACTATAAAGTTTGAGTTTTTTCTGAAGATAGAGTTTAAAATGTAACACCTCATTCTTTTTTTCATAAATTAAATAAATTCTAGAGTTTCATACATCTGTAAGTATGGTTTGTACGCTGTGCAATTTTCATCGAAGAATCTCTCTTACTTATGATGAAAAATGTGCCGATAGCAATAAATGCAGCCAATAGTAAGTGAAAAAATGAAGAAATTGCACATGTAAAAAATAATTTATTCTGTTATTTGAATTTATTTCTAAAATATAGACACTGAAAATTAAAATATAATGTGGAGCCTCTCCTGCTCCAAATCGGCCTGTTTGACCTCCTGTCCCTCTTGAGACACATAAAGTGCCGTTTATTGGTACAGTTTTCGTTAGCATTTTTGTTGTTGTTGTTGTTGTTCCATGACGTTTCCCCTTCATCAGTAATATACTGTTCAGATTAGACATCATTCTGAGCGGTGGTTCTCTTTGTACAGTGTTTTGAAACTGGAACTTCAAGTATCGGCGCCCTGTGCATATACACTGAAGCGCGAAAGAAACTGGTATAGGCATGCGTATTCAAATACACAGATATGTAAACAGGCAGATTACTTCGATGCGGTCGGCAACACACGAGTCTGGCGCAGGTGTTACATCCGTTACTGCTGCTACAATGGCAGGCTGTCAAGATTTAAGTGAGTTTCAATGTGGTGTTGTAGTCGACGCACGAGAGACGGGACACAGCATCTGCGAGGTAGCGATGAAGTGGGAATTTTCCCGTACGACCATTTTACGAGCGCACCGTGGATATCAGGAATCCGGTAAAACACCAAATCTCCGAGATCACTGTGGCCGGAAAAAGATCCTGCAAGAACGGCACCATCGACGACTGGAGAGAATTGTTCAACGTGACACATGTGCAACCCTTCCGCAAATTGCAGCAGATTTGAATGCTTGGCCATCAACGAGTGCCATGGTGCGAACCCGATACGGGCTTTCGAAACTGAAGGCCCACTCGTTTACTCTTGATGACTGCGCAACACAAAAGCTTTAGCCACGTCTGGGCCTATCAACACCGCCATTTGACTTATAATGCCTGGAAGCATATTGCCTGGTCGGACGAGTCTCATTTCAAATTGTATCGATCGAATTGACGTGTATGTGTATGGAGGCAACCTCGCGCATCCTTGGAAATGTTAAAGTTTGTGGAGGCTTTGTAATGGTAGGTGGCGTGGATGGTTGGAGCCATATGGCACCACTGATACGTGTAGATACGAGTCTGACATGTTACACGTACGTAAGCATCCTGTGCGATCACCTGCCTTGATGTCCAGTCTGTCTTTGCCTCTTCAGTGTATTTCCTTTGCACAAGGACTAGAGTTCTACTTCTAGCAGACTTACTACCTTTGAACTGATTCGGAAGCCTGGCCGAAATCGAATGGACAGTCACAACGGCTGTGATAAGCAACATCGACAACTGTCAGTGTGCGAACCATTCAATGGAGAACCATCGATATGGGCCTTCAGAGCCGAAGGCAGATTCGTGAATCCTTGATGACTGCACGACACAAAGCTTTACACTTCGCCTGATCCCTTCAACACCGACATTGGACTGTTGATCACTGGAAACATGTTGCCTGATCGGACAAGTCTCGTTTCAAATTTAATGGAGCGAATGGGCGTGTACACGTATGGAGACAACCTCATGAATCCGTGGACCCTGCCTGTCGGCAGGGGACTGTTCAAACTAGTGGGGGCTCTGTAGTGGTGTGGGGAGTGTGCAGTTGGAGTGATGTGGGACGCCTAATACATCTAAATACGACCCAAACTGGTGTCACATACGTTAGCATCCTGCCTGATCGTCTGCATCCATTCATGTCCATTGTACTTTCCGTCAGAATTGGGACATTTCCAGCAGGACAATGCGGCACCGCACGAGTCCAGAACTGTCCTAGTTTAAACACTTCCTCTCGCCACATTTACCAGAAATGAACATTATTGATCATATCTGGGATGGCTTGCAAGGTGCTGTTCAGAAGAGATCTCCATTTCCTCGTATTCTTACGGATTTATGGACAGCCCTGCAGGAATCAAGGCGTCAGTGCCCTCCGGTGCTGCTTCAGACATTAGTCGAGTCCATGCCACGTCGTGTTGCGGCTTTTCGTCGTGTTCACGGGAGCCCTACACGAGATTAGGCAGTTACACCAGTTTCTCTGGCTCTTCAGTTTAAATAATGATGAGGTCCCATATTCCGAGGAGCGTAGCCGACGATGCGGGAGACCCACACCGCTGACTAGGCAATGCCTTAGCGGAGGTGGTTTGCCATTGCCTTCCTCCAACTGTAATGGGGATGAATGATGATGATTTAAATCAGTTTAAATGAGCAAGTGTATAATGCAGTAAACTACATGAGGCTTTTTGTGGGTGATGCTGTTGTTTACAGAGAAGTGGTGGCGATAGAAATTTGTAGCCAAATGCATGAAGATCTGCATTGCAACAACGCTTGGTGCAAGGACTGGCATTTGAAATTCAACACAAACAAATGTAGCGTGTTGCACACAGAAAGATCTTTTACTGTAGGATTACACAACTGCAGAACAATCACAGGAAGCATTCACATTTGTAAAATATATAGTACAGAGCTATTTAAAGTGAAGCGACATCATGACGCTAATCGCAGGTGAGAAATATGCCAGAGAGAGATTCACTGGATAAATCCTCAGGAGATGTAGTCCACCCACAGAGGAGTTGCTTACGAAACACTCGTCGTACCAACACGCGATTACTGTTTGGAAGTCTGGGATCCGTAGCAGATAGCAGTGATAGAGGAAATACCGAGGAGCAAAATATGGCTTACGTGTATCGTTACAGTTTCATTTTGTAAGTGTGGAAATGTGATGCAGATGTCCGGTCAACTGCCGTCGCAGAGCCGGCAGGTGTGGCCGAGCGGCTCTAGGCGCTTCAGTCTAGACCCCGCGCGACGGCTACGGTCGCAGGTTCGAATCCTGCCTCGGGAATGGGTGTGTGTGATGTGCTTAGGTTAGTTATGTTTAAGTACTTCTAAGTTCTAGAGGACTGATGGCCTCAGATGTTTAGACTGATGGTGCTCAGAGGCATTTGAACCAAACCGTCGCAGACGCTGCACGAGAGGCGCTCCGTGTCACGGTGTGGTTTATTGCCACAAGTGCAGAGTCTGTACGTTCCTAGGAGAGGCAGCAGTGACCGAACTGTCCTACCCGCTGTGCAAGGTGTATGACACAGAAAGCAGGTGCTGACAGCTGTGAGTACAACCGACCTGAAAGTTTAATAAGACATGGTTACACAATAATGGCAAGAATTATTGACATAAGAATGGTGAAACTCGAATGATCACTTCAGATTCTGCATAAATGTAGGAAGACTCGAAGAAAGCCACTACTGGCCATTAAAATTACTACACCACGAAGATGACGTGAGACAGACGCGAAATTTAACCGACAGGAAGAAGATACTGGCGACACCTACAACGTGCTGACGTGAGGAAAGTTTCCAACCGATTTCTCATACACAAACAGCACTTGACCGACGTTGCCTGGTGAAACGTTGTGGTGATACCTCGTGTAAGGAGGAGAAAGGCGTACCATCACGTTTCCGACTTAAAGGTCGGATTGTAGCCTATCGCGATTGCGGTTAATCGTATCGCGACATTGCTGCTCGCGTTAGTCGAGATCCAATGACTGTTAGCAGAATATGGACTCGGTGGGTTCAGGAGGCTAATACGGAACGCCGTGCTGGATCCCAACGGCCTCGTATCACTAGCAGTCGAGGTGACAGGCATCTTAATCGCATGGATGTAACGGATCGTGCAGCCACGTTTCGATTCCTGAGTCAACAGACGGGGACGTTTGCAAGACAACAAGCTTCTGCACGAACAGTTCGACGACGTTTGCAGCAGCACGGACTATCAGCTCGGAGATCGTGGCTGCTGTTACCCTTGACGCTGCATCACAGACAGGAGCGACCGCGACGGTGTACTCGACGACGAACCTGGGTGCACGAATGGCAAAACGTTAATTTTTCGGATGAAACCGGGTTCTGTTTACAGCATCATGATAGTGGCATCCGTGTTTGGCAACATCGCGGTGAACGCACATTGGAAGCGTGTATTCGTCATCGCCACACTGACGTATCACCTTGCTCGATGGTATGGGGTGTCATTGGTTACACGTCTCGGTCACCTCATGTTCGCATTGACGGCACTTTGAACAGTGGACGTTACATTCAGATGTGTTACGACCCGTGACTCTACCCTTCATTCGACCCAAGCGAAACGGTACATTTCAGCAGGATAAATCACGGCCGCATGTTGCAGGTCCTGTACGGGCCTTTCTGGAAACACAAAATGTTCGACTGCTGCCCTAACCAGCACATTCTGCAAATCTCTCACCAATTGAAAACGTCTGGTCAATGGTGGCCGAGCAACTGGCTCGTCACAATACGCCAGTCACTGCTCTTGACGAACTGTGGTATCGTGTTGAAGCTGCACAGGCAGCTGTACCTGCGTGAAAATGCGTGAAAATTTAATCACAGCTTAGTTCTAGTGTAATATATTTGTCCAATGAATACCCGTTTATCATCTCCATTTCTTCTTTGCGTAGCAATTTCAATGGCCAGTAGTGTACTTACCTGCACATCATTTTACAAAATAGACGAAATAGTTCTGCAGTATTTGTAAATTTAGAGGTAGCTATAGAGAATGTTGACTGGAAAATGGGCTTTGTAATTCTTAAGGTAACCAAGATAAAATACTTGGAGCGAAAGGTTAGTTAGAAATATTACAGAAACGATACTGCAGCTATAAGAGTCGAAGCACAGAATATGGAGTCAATTGACAACAGGGTGGGATAGGATTACAGTCTATCGCCAGTGTTACTCAGACTGTACACTGAGCAAAGACGAAAGGAAAGGAAAGCGAAATTTGGAAAGAGAATTAGGATTGAAACATGACACAGGGCTCCCTCCAGTATGGCACATTCCCTTTAGTGCTACTGTAAGAGGTATGTATTCATGGTCATATCTATGTTATCCATAAGTTTAGAGGGCCTTACAGTATTCAGCATTCTGAACGCATTACTGTTATGGCCGTCTTCCTTTTATACTAACAGAATGAGATGGTAGAGAGAAAAAGGGTGGGGGGGAGAGGGGCAGGGAGAGAGAGGGAGGAAGAGACACAGAGACAGATAGCGAGAGATAGAGGGTGGGAGAGAGAGGGACGGGGAGAGACTGACAGACAGAGGGAGAGGGGGGGAGAGCAGGGGGGAGAGGGAGGTAGAGAGAGACAGATAGAGAGAGTGGGTGAGGGTGGAGAGAGGCAGAGGGAGAGAGACCGACAGACAGAGGAAGAGAGGGGGTAGCAGGGAGAGAGAGGGAGAGAGAGAGAGAGAGAGAGAGAGAGAGAGAGAGAAGGGGGAGGGCAGGGAGAGAGAGAGAGAGAGTTACAGACAGAGAGAGAGGGGGAGGTTGGGGAGAGAGAGGGACAGAGAGAGGCAGACAGAAAGGTGGGTAGGGGGGAGGGAGAGAGACAGACAGAGGCAGACAGAGATAGGGGGAGGGGGTGAGAGAGAGGGAGGTAGAGGGACAGAGAGAGAAACAGAGAGTGAGAGGGGGGTGGGTGGGGAGAGAGAGGGATGGAGAGAGACAGACAGAGAGAGACAAAGGGCAGTGTGGAGTATAGTATGATCGAGACATGGTCTGTCATAGAACTTTTTTGTCACAATCTTTGTCCGAATCACTTTTCCTGCAGTTGGATCTACGAGTTTGCAAGGGTCACTCAGGACCTAACAGCTCACTTTTTGTTCTGAACTGACAACAACGTTTCATATCAGTGCACAGTCTGCTGCACAGTGAAAATCTCATTCCAGTTTGTGGCTTGTTGCTGTTCAACATTAACAATTTATAGTAGACGTTATTTTTTTTAAAAAGTTCTTTCTTCTGTATCTCAGTTGACACCAGCGCTAAAAATATGAACCAAATAAAAACGTACTTGCCATGCTCTAACATTTCTCGAAAACTGCATGTCGCTATGTGTAGGGGTGCTACATCTTACGTGACTCACCCTGTATACTATCACGACTGCTATGGTTACTTGATATTTCGGTTTCATTTCTCAGTTATTAGTAGAAAAATAAACAACACCTGTGACAACAGAGAGCAAAGAAATACCGGTAATTTAGAACTACGATGCCGGTATTTGCCGGCCAGTGTGGCTAAGCGGTTCTAGTCGCTTCAGTCTAGAACCGCGCGACCGCTACGGTCGCAGGTTAGAATCCTGCCTCGGGCATGGATGTGTGTGATGTCGTTAGGTTAGTTAGGTTTAAGTAGTTCTAAGTTCTAGGGGACTGATGACCTCAGAAGTTAGGTCGCATAGTGCTCAGAGCCATTTGAACCATACCGGTATCGGTTTTAACCAATTTCTGCCACCCCAAGCTTGAATACTGCAATGAGGTTCAAGAGGACGCGGTCTAGCTGCATGTACAGTGGGATGATGGGGATCGCATAGCGTAGAGTAGTGCAGAACTACGGGCTAAAGACCAGGAAAGAACAACAACAACATGAATGACACATAAGCGCTGAATTACTCTCCAGTCTTTGCGCAACACATGCTTGGCAGTGCGCCTACACGTTCCGGCTATAGCGTTAAATAATCGTGCGGAGCTGTTGCGGTCCTTCAGTTTATCGACGTGCAGCCGTTCTATTTTGAGTCCTTTCTTGTCTCCTACTGATAGTGAGTCAGTTTTAGTGGCCGCTGTGTGCCGTGGCGCACAGCTGTAGCTGCTGCTACGAACGGCGCCCCCAGTAGAGGAGGAGCCTACGACAAAGACTTGATTACCGTGCGATACCCACCCGCTACCGTGTCGTCTTCTGGCATTTGACGACACTGAGAATTTCCTCACAGTGCCAACAAACCCAACACACACGCAACAGATTTACTTCAACAGTTATTACACGAATGACTGACAGACATTCATTTAAAAAAAAATCATCAGATGACTGAAAAGTGGAAATCACGTTGCTTATGTCGTGGCTTACAGTAGAACATTTAAATCTTGTTCCGACTTTACAGGATAACTCTTAAGAAAATTATGTAATCAATGAACAGTGATGTATGAAACTGAGGATAAGCAGAATATGTTTCCAGAATGAGGAGAGCTTCTGTAAAGTTTCGAAGGTAGGAGACGAGATACTGGCAGAAGTAAAGCTGTGAGGACGGGGCGTGAGTTGTGCTTGGGTAGCTCAGTTGGTAGAGCACTTGCCCGCGGAAGGAAAAGGTCCCAAGTTCGAATCTCGGTCCGGCACACAGTTTTAATCTGCCAGGAAGTTTCAGAATATGTTTAATTACAGACCTGCTTCACTCCGTCCTATCTTCTCAAAATCCGTGAGAAAGTCGCTGTGATGGAGTACTGAGCCCCAGAGTTTAGCTTTCGTAAAGACTTCTTCACAAAAGAAGCGTAAACGTAAACTCAGTCCACAGGCGCCGGAGACCCAACGGTACCGACCGGCCGCCGCGTCATCCTCAGCGGACAGGCGTCACAGGATGCGGATGTGGATGGGCATGTAGTCAGTACACCGCTCTCCTGTCCGTAAGTCAGTTTATGAGATCGGAGCCACTACTTCCCAATCAAGTAGCTCCCCACTTCGTCTCACAAGGGTTGAGTGCACCCCGCTTGCCAACAGCGCTCGGCAGACCGGATGGTCACCCATCCAAGTGCTAGCCCAGCCCAACACCTCTTAACTTACATGATCCGACGGGAACCGATGTTACTACTGCGGCAATGCCGGTGGCTCACGAAGGAAACAATACATAAATAATTAAGTATTTTCACAGCTAAGCAGGAAAAATTATCCTATTGACATATTTGGTGACCTTGGGAAAATCCGTTCGTACGCACCTCAATATCCTACATGTCAGTCTAATGAATGATGGTGTCATTAATGGCATCCGTCTACCATAGATTGAATCTGGCCTTCGCAACACAAATCGTAGTGTGTTGCACGCATGAGACTCACCTCATAAAGGTGGGGAACACTTCATATGAGCTCCAAAAAAGATCGGTAGCACTCTTGTTGTTAGACTACGTGAATCGTCTTGCATTGACTTTAAAGTGCTGGTCAATGAACTTCAGTGTTTGCAGGTGGCACGAGCACCGCACTCATCCTTGCGAGACAAGCACTAATCACAACTGAACAGGTCTACACGCGGTTCACACTTGACTGTTTAAGTCTTGATTCGTACTACGCGATTTCAGAAAAGGTTCAAAAATGGTTCAAATGGCTCTGAGCACTATGGGACTTAACATCTGAGATCATCAGTCCCCTAGGACTTAGAACTACTTAAACCTAACTAACCTAAGGACATCACAAACATCCATGCCGGAGGCAGGATTCGAACCTGCGACTATAGCGGTCGCGCGGTTCCAGACTGTAGTGCCTAGAACCGCTTCGCCACTCCGGCCGGCAAGCAAGAAGACTCGTGGTCGAATCCTGATCGCGGCACTAATGTTGATTAATTTTTTCAGTTTCCATACGCACTAGCTAAGTGAAAGACACTTTGTAAAATTCCTTATGGTTCAAATGGACACCAGGTTAAAACGGAATCAATAGGTAGATACACAAATCAAGAATATTTTGGAAACTGAAGTAATGAATTAAAATATGTGCCGCGGCCGTGTTTCGAACCCGGATCTTCTGCTTACTACGCAGAAATGATGACCATAGCTCTACAGTGCTGTGGTGGCACAGTGGTCAACACCTGTGTCTAGTAAGCAAGAAGACTCGGGATCGAATCCCGATCACGGCACTAATCTAGATTCATTTCTTCTGTTTCCAACATTATCGTAGATCAAGATGAGACTTAAATGCCTCGGAGAAAATGTAATTATAAGATCTATACATATCAAAAAGTCCAGTTTTGCATATATTGCCCTCAGAAACGTCTCCAAGTCTGTTGATGTAAAGACAAGAATGTTAGATTATTTTGAATGTTTCCATCCTCATTACGTCCTGCGGAAGCGCATTAAAAACATAGATAATATGGTTATTCAGCAAAGCGAACAATAAGACTATTGTAGATGAAATTGCAGAAGTCTTTCTAGGATCTTGGAATTCTTACACTCACCTACCAACACATTTACTCTTTAGTGGCTTTCGCCTCTGACACTAAAAATCGCTGTAAGGTGACTCATGAGTTGCACGGTTAATAGGGAAGACTTAGAAATAGTGAATATCTGGACTGTGCCTCTGGTAATGGTTTCAGAACGGCGTTCTACACTTCAACACGCCGCAGTCTAACGTGAAGCAGAAATTTGGTAATCCCTACCATGCCAAAGGAAGAGAAAAAATATTCGTCATTAGCCTTGTAGTATTTATTTCATTAGTCGTTGAAAATCTTCGTCGTTTCCTAGGTCTCTTCAGCTATGGGGAGAGGAAAACGTCGCAGGGGGCAAAACTCCTTGAATATGGTGGCCGAAGCACGATTGTCGTGTTGTTTCTGGCCAAAAAATCTCTCGCAAGCAACTATGAACGAGCAGATGCATTCTTGTGGTGCAAAAACCATGAATTGTTTTTCCACAATTCCGAAAGTTTTTTGCTTCTTGCCTCTCGCAAACAGCACGTAACGTCAAGGTAATACCCCTTATTGACCGTACGACCTTCAGGGAAAAATTAATGATGCACTACGCCACGGTAATTAAAAAAAAACTGTGAGAAAAACTTTGACATTTGATCGAACTTGGCAGGGTTTTTTCAGTCTTGACTCTCCATTGGGGTGATTGGGCTTTGGTTTCGACGTCATAACCATAAACCCATGTTTCGTTGCCAGTTACGACCGTTTTGAGCAAATCGGGATCATCACTGAGGTCATTCAAAAACTCCTGAGCGATGCTCATTTGACAATTCTTCTGATCAAAATTGAGTAGTTTAGGAACAAACTTCGCCGTCACACGTCTCGTGCCCAAACAAACCATTTGAAAAAATTGCCCCACACGAGCCGACAGATACGCCAACATCCTGAGCCACTTCTTTCGGTAATTCGACGATTTTCCAAAACGATTTTCTTCACAGCGTCGATCTGTTTTTGATGCCCTGGGGCGTCCAGAGCGAGGTTTGCCATTGGCACCTTTTCCGCCACGCTGGAAGAGCATGAACCGTTCGCAAACATTTTTTTACTGGGATCAACAAAAAAATGGTTCAAATGGCTCTGAGCACTATGGGACTTAACATCTATGGTCATCAGTCCCCTAAGTAACCTAAGGACATCACACAACACCAAGCCATCACGAGGCAGAGAAAATCCCTGACCCCGCCGGGAATCGAACCCGGGATCAACATTTCCAGTGTTTCAGAGCACTTTATTCCATGCAAATTCGTTGCTCCATTTTGTATATTAATCCAAAATCGCCGTGCACAGTACAACACATCTGACTTTTCAGTCTGTCAAAAACAAACGATGAATACTGTACACTTGAATCTGTGAATATACAGGGTGAGTCACCTAACATTACCGCTGGATATATTTCGTAAACCACATCAAATACTGACGAATCGATTCCAGTGACCGAACGTGACGAGAGGGGCTAGTGTAATTGGTTAATACAAACTATAAAAAAATGCACGGAAGTATGTTTTTTAACACAAACCTACGTTTTTTTTGAATGGAACCCCATTTGTTTTGTTAGCACATCTGAACATATAAACAAATACGTAATCAGTGCCGTTTGTTGCATTGTAAAATGTTAATTACATCCGGAGATATTGTAACCTAAAGTTGACGCTTGAGTACCACTCCTCCGCTGTTCGATCGTGTGTATCGGAGAGCACCGAATTACGTAGGGATCCAAACGGAACGGTGATGGACCTTAGGTACAGAAGAGACTGGAACACCACATTACGTCCACATGCTAACACCTTTCTATTGGTCTTTTTCACTGACGCACATGTACAATACCATAAGGGGTGAGATACACGTACACATGTGGTTTCCGTTATCAATTACGGAGTGGAATAGAGTGTGTCCCGACATGTCAGGCCAATAGATGTTCAGTGTGGTGGCCATGATTTGCTGCACACAATTGCAATCTCTGGCGTAATGAATGTCGTACACGCCGCAGTACATCTGGTGTAATGTCGCCGCTGGCTGCCACAATATGTTGTTTCATATCCTCTGGGGTTGTAGGCACATCACAGTACACATTCTCCTTTAACGTACCCCACAGAAAGAGGTCCAGAGGTGTAAGATCAGGAGAACGGGCTGGCCAATTTATGCGTCCTCCACGTCCTATGAAACGCCTGTCGAACATCCTGCCAAGGGTCAGCCTAGTGTTAATTGCGGAATGTGCAGGTGCACCATCATGCTGATACCACATACGTCGACGGGTTTCCAGTGGGACATTTTCGAGCAACGTTTGCTGAAACGCGATGTATGTTGCAGCTGTTTCGGCCCCTGGAATGAAGTGTGGGCCAATGAGGTGGTCGCCAATGATTCCGCACCATACATTTACAGTCCACGGACGCTGTCGCTCTACCCGTCTGAGCCAGCGAGGATTGTCCACGGACCAGTAATGCATGTTCCGTAGATTCACTGCCCCGTGGTTTGTGAAACCCGCTTCTTCGGTAAGCAGGTAGAACTGCTACGCATTCTCTGTTAATACCCATTGACAGAATTGCACTCGATGACTAAAGTCATCACCATGTAATTGCTGATGTAGCGACACATGAAACGGGTGAAAGCGGTGACGATGCAGTATGCGCATGACACTACTTTGACTCAGTCCACTGGCTCTCGCAATGTCCCGTGTACTCATGTGTGGGTTCATGGCAACAGCAGCTAACACACCAACTGCACCCGCTTCTCCTGTGACGGGCCTGTTACGGACCCGTTTGCGTGCTACGACCATACCTGTTGCATACTGTTGGCGGTAGATGTTTTGCAATGTGCGGCACGTTGGATGCTCTCTGTCCGGGTACCGTTCTGCATACACCCTGCAGGCTTCAGCTGCATTTCGTCGACACTCGCCATAGATGAGTATCATCTCCGCCTTTTCAGAGTTCGAATACACCATGGTCACAGTTCCTACAACACTACACTATCACAGACGTCTGCTAACTCGGTGTACTACAGTTGGTCAGCGTGCAGAGACGAATGCAGAATTACAATAGCAGCAAGCGTTACATGCGGACACTGCGACAGCTAGACCAAACCACAACAGTGCGCTACAGCGACACTCGTAAACACGGTCGTCATCGTAAACATGTCCCTGCAGATGCTGCTCGCCGACCGTGGCCCGTGTTAGTTACAACACGCAACTGAACTTCGGAGGTTTCAAGCGTCAACTTTAGGTTACAATATCTCCGCATGTAATTAACATTTTACAATGCAACAAACGGCACTGATTACGTATTTGTTTATATGTTCAGATGTGCTAGCAAAACTAACGTGGTTCCATTTAAAAAAAGCTAGGTTTGTGTTAAAGAACATACTTCCGTGCATTTTTGTATGGTTTGTATTAAACAATTACACTAGCCCCTCTCCTCACGTTCGGTCTGTGGAATCGGTTCGTTAGTATTTGGTGTGGTTTACGAAATATATGCAGCGGTAACGTTAGGTGACTCACCCTGTATATGTTCGGGACAGTGTACCAATATTACAAAAAACAAAACAAAAAAAAAAGGAATGTACACTGTCCGCTCAGTTTGAAAAATCACCCTACTTTTTGAACAGCCACGTAGATCTGATGATGATCTATGTAGCAGATCGAAACTAATCATCCACAAATAAGAAGTAACCGCACGCGACCACAAAAAATGGCTCTGAGCACTATGGGACTCAACTGCTGTGGTTATCAGTCCCCTAGAACTTAGAACTACTTAAACCTAACTAACCTAAGGACATCACACACATCCATGCCCGAGGCAGGATTCGAACCTGCGACCGTAGCAGTCGCACGGCTCCGGACTGCGCGCCTAGAACCGCGAGACCACCGCGGCCGGCACACGCGACCACAGCTGTGTTTGCTAAACAGATTATAAATTTAGACCTGTGTTTCGTGCAACAATGTTCCCAAAAAGTTTGAACACGTAGAGACTTACGACATGGGTCCGGCTCCGTTGCTCGCCGCAAACACCGTGCTCAGTGGGCGCCCGCCGGCTTGGCCTCTTACCCTCAGGCTATCAGCCGCTGAGCTGGCGACCTTCCACCCACTCTGTCCTCTCTCTGTCCTCTCCTGCAGACCCATCTCCCACCTTCCCCCCCCCCCCACCCCGGCACGCACACTCACACACACACACACACACACGTAGTATCCTTGCGCAACACCCAAACCCACAGAGGCCAGACGGTACGTCATAACTAAGGCGATTGCCATACCGCATATTCTCAGCTTGCCTCGTCAACCGACTAGGGATGGGAAAAACCGCCCGGTTTAAACCGATAGCGATATTCCAGTTGCGAATAACCGGTAATTTCGGTATTTCTTTAGTCTCGGTTATAACAGGAGCATTTTTAAAAATGTTTTACTAATAACCGTGCTTGCAAACTACTATCACCAATCCTTTACAGAAGAATGGAAAAACTGCTAAAATTTTAACTTTGGGAAGATAAGTTTGGATTACAGAGAAATGTAGGAACACTGGAGGCAATGCTGACTCTTCGACGTATCTTAGAAGCGAGGCTCAGTAAAGGAAAATATATGTCGTGGACTTAGAGAAAGCTTTCGACAATGCTGACTGGAATACTCTCTTTCAAATTCTGAAGGTGGTAGGCGTAAAATACAGGGAGCGAAAGGTTATTTACAGGACAATCAGGGGACTCGAAAGGAAGGCAATGAATGGGAAGGGAGTCAGACAGGGTTGTAACCCATCCCCGATGGTATTCAGTATTTACATTGAACAAATAGTAAGGGAAAAAAAGAAAAATTTTTAGTAGAAATGAAAATCTAGAGAGAAGAAATAAAAAACCTTGAGCGTTACCGATGACATGGTAATTCTGTCAGAGACAGCAAAGGACTCGGAAGAACAGTTGAACGAAATGGACAGTGTCTTGAAAGGAGGATATGAGATGAACATCGACAAAACCGAAAGGAGGGTAATGGAATGTAGTCGAATTAAATCAGGTGAAGCTGAGGGAATTAGATTAGGAAATGAGACAGTAGTAGATGAGTTTTGCTATTTGGGGAGCAAAATAGCTGAGGATGGTCGAAGTAGAGAGGATATAAAATGTAGACTGGCAATGGCAAGGAAAGTGTTTCTGAAGAAGAGAAATTTGTTAGCATCGAGTACAGACTTAAGTGTCAGGAAGTCGTTTCTGAAAGTATTTGTATGGAGAGTGACGATAGATGGAAGTGAATTATGGACGATAAAGAGTTCAGGCGAGAAGAGAATGGAAGCATATATAATATGGTGCTTCAGAAGGATCCTGCAGATTACATGCGTAGACTATGTAACTAATGCAGAATTACTGAATACAATTGGCGAGAAGAGGAGTTTGTGGCACAACTTGAGTAGAAGAAGGGATCGGTTGGTAGGACACGTTCTGAAGCATCAAGTGATCACCAGTTCAGTACTGGAGGGCAGCGTGGAGGATAAAATTGTAGAGCGAGACCAAGAGATGAATACAGTAAGCAGATTCAGAGAGATGTTGTTTCCAGTAGTTGCTAGGAGATGAATAGGCTTGCACAGGATAGGGTAGCATGGAGAGCTGCATCAAACCAGTCTTCGGGCTGAACACCAGAACACACAACACTAATAATTTGGTAAAAAACAAAATGTGAATTAGCTGCAGCAACACTGCTAAAATGTTTAGTTTTTAAATAAACTTTTTTAAAAAAAAGTACGAGTCATTGGCTTTCGTAAAATATTTATTGCTTCGAAATATTGCGTCGTTGTAGACAATGGGCAAAGCGGTTAGTGCTATTGCAGAGAGAAACGAGCAAGAAATACATGGCATAAGAAGCGGTACGGCATTACTAAGACGATAATGTACCTGCTACCGCGTGGCACGGTCTGTTAGGCGAGACACATGTTCCTCATATCTGGTCAGTATGGTGGATTGCGGGGTGAACGAGAAATGCAGGCCCTGCCACGAACTTGTCACGTCACACTAGTGGGGGTGTTCGCCATTCTTCGCAAACGCTCGGCACCCACTAAAAGTCCTAATTTTGTCGTGTGCCATCGAGGACTTGCGTGCATTTCAAGAGTCAAGAGTTATTAAACTCGTCAGAAATACACTCATCAGAAAAAGTTTTGCATCACACCAGTTCCCAGAACTCCTCAAGATAGACGTTGACTGCGGATGTTGTATTACAGACTCAGTTCCTTTGACTGTTCAGAGATGTCACTAAAGGCGCCCAAAGATGTAAACAACCATGCATGAGCAGCGCCTACTAGAGGGAGTCCGACAGCCGATCAGTTCCAGGCAGAAGGGAAGTGTCTAGGAGTGTCGGAGTGAACCAAAGCGATATTAAACTTCCTGGCAGATTAAAACTGTGTGCCGGACCGAGACTCCAACTGGGGACCATTGCCTTTCGCGGGCAAGTGCTCTACCAACTGAGCTACCCAAGCACGACTCCCGACCCGTCCTCCTTTAATTCCGCCAGTACCTCGTCTCCTACCTTCCAAACTTCGCAGAGCAGTTGCCCGCGAAAGGCAAATGTCCCGAGTTCGAGTGTCGGTCCAGCACACAGTTTTAATCTGCCACGAAGTTTCATATCAGAGCACAGTTCGCTGCAGAGTGAAAATTTCATTCTGAAAGCGATGTTTTTTGGAGATGGAGGAGATACAGAGAGACAAGAACTGTCAATAACACGCCTCGCTCAGAGCGGCCAAGGGCTACTACTGCAGTGGATTACCGCCACCTACGGATTATGGCTCGGAGGAACAATGACAGCAACGCCACCATGTTGAATAACGCCTTTCGTGCAGCCAAATGACGTCGTGTTCCGACTCAAACAGTCCCGAATAGTCTGCACGATGCGCAACTTCACTCCTGGTGTCCATGGCGAGGTCCGTCTTTGCGACCACGACACCACGCAGCGCGGTACAGATGGTCCCAGCAATATGTCCAATGGACCGCTCAGGACTGGCATCACGTTCTCTTCGCCTATGAGTATTGCATACGTCTTCAACCAGACAATCGTTGGAGACGTGTTTGGAGGCAACTCGGTCAGGCTGAACGCCTTAGACACACTGTCCAGCGCGTGCATCACGGTGGAGGTTCCCTGATATTTTGGATTGGCATTATATGGGGCAGACGCTGCCGCTGACGGACATGGAAGGCGCCGTAACGGCTGCACGCTACGTGAATGTCATCCTCCGACCGGCAGTACAGCCGTATCGGCAGCATATTGGCGAGGCATTCGTCTTCATGGATGACAATTCGCGTCCCCATCGTGCACATCTTGTGAATGACTTCCTTGAGAATAGCGACATAGCTCTACTAGAGTGGCCAGCACGTTTTCCAGTCATGAACCCTATCGAACATGCCTGGGATAGATTAACAAGGGCTGTTAATAGACGACGCGACCCACCAACCACTCTGAGGGATCTACGCCGAATCGCCGTCGACGAGTGGGACAAGGTTGACCAACACTGCCCGTAGAACTTGTGGATAGCATGCCACGACGAATACAGGCATGCATCAATGCAAGAGGACGTGCAACTGGGTATTAGAGGTAATGGTGTGCACAGCTATCTGGGCCACCACCTCTGAAGCTCTCGCTGTATGGTGGCACAACATGCAATGTGTGCTTTTCATGAGCAAAATAAAGGGTGGAAATGATGTTTATGTTGATCTCTATTCCTATTTCCTGTACAGGTTCCTCGGACCGAGCTGATGCAGAATTTCATTGACGTGTTTCATTATTCGCTCGCCGCTGAAGACGGCTCCCAGCATTCATAAGACGTGCAGTGTCGCAGGCCGTGACGTACCCGCCACGGCCTGTCTACCTCGTGGGCCTCGGCTGGTTTCACGCTGTCGCCGTGGGACATTAATTGCATTAGAGAATGGCTCCATCCATAGTCTGGAAGTTTTTCACTAAGCGCGGTTTCAGTCGAGTACAACGCTGTACAATGTACTTAATGAAAAGATGAATGACGTGTTACAATTTAAACTTCATTTACAAGAAATTCAAATTTTATTGTTAATAACACTACTGTCCATTAAAATTGCTACACCACGGGGATGACGTGAGACAGAAGCGAAATTTAACCGACAGGAAGAAGATGCTGTAATATGTAAATGATTAGCTTTTCAGAGCAATGACGCAAGGTTGGCGCCGGTGGCGACACCTAAACGTGCTGACGTTAGGAAAGTTTCCAACCGATTTCTCATACACAAACAGCAGCTGACCGGCGTTGCCTGGTGAAACGTTGTTGTGATGCCTCGTGTAAGGAGGAGAATGCGTACCATCACGTTTCCGACTTTGATAAAGCTCGGATTGCAGTCTCTCGCGATTGCGATTTATCGTATCGCGACATTGCTGCTCGCGTTGGTCGAGATCCAATGACTGTCAGTAGAATATGGAATCGGTGGGTTCAGGAGGGTAATACAGAATGCCGTGCTCGATCCCAACGGCCTCGTATCATTAGCAAGCAGTGGAGATGACAGGCATCTTATCCGCATGGCTGTAACGGATCATGCAGCCACGTCTCGATCCCTGAGTCAACAGATGGGGACGTTTGCAAGACGACAACCATCTGCACGAGCAGTTGGACGACGTTTGCAGCAGCATGGACTATCAGCTTGGAGACTGTGGCTGTGGTTACCCTTCAAGCTGCACCACAAATAGGAGCGCCTGCGATGGTGTACTCGACGACGAACCTGGCAAAACGTCATTTTTTCGGATGAATCCAGGTGCTGTTTACAGCATCATCATGGTCGCATCCGTGTTTGGCGACATCGCGGTGAACGCACATTGGAAGCGTGTATTCGTCATCCCCATACTGGCGTATCACCCGGCGTGATGGTATGGGGTGCCATTGGTTACACGTCTCAGTCACCTCTTGTTCGCATTGACGGCACTTTGACCAGTGGACGTTACATTTCAGATGTGTTACAACCTGTGGCTTTACCCTTCATTGGATCCCTGCGAAACCTTACATTTCAGCAGGATAATGCACGACCGCGTGTTGCAGGTCCAGTACGGGCCTCTATGGATACAGAAAATGTTCGACTGCTGCCCTGGCCACCATTTTCTCCAGATCTATTACCAATTGTAAACATCTGGTCAATGGTGGCCTAGCAACTGGCTTGTCCCAATACGCCAGTCACTACTCTTGATGATCTATGGTATCTTGTTGAAGGTGCATTGGCAGCTGTACCTGTACACGCCATCCAAGCTCTGTTCGACCCATTGCCCAGATGTATCAAGGCCGTTATTACGACCAGAGGTGGTTGTTTTGGGTACTTATTTCTCAGGATCTATGCGCCCAAATTGTGTGAAAATATAATTACATGTCAGTTCTAGTATAATATATTTGTCCAATGAATAGCCGTTTATCATGTGCATTTCTTCTTGGTGTAGCAATTTCAATGGCCAGTAGTGTATCTCAGTTTTTACCACAGTTTTGGGATATTCTAGTGTTCCATATACCTGTAGGTATGGTTTGTATGCAGTTCAAAAACCATCGAAGAATCTCTCTTACTTATGAAGAAAAGTGTACCTACAGCAACAAATGCAGCCAATAGTAAGTGAAAAAATAATGAAGTTTCATATGTAAGAAATATTTTTTGGAACTTCCACTGCTATGAGTGTGACTCCTAAATCCTTCCTGTTCATGCTGACAAAGTTTCATAAATTTATTTCTAGAAGTATAGACACTGGGAACTAAAATGTCATGTGGTGCCTTTCCTGCTCCAAGTCGGCCCGTTTGTCGGGAAATCTCCCCCCCCCCCCCCCCCAATCACCCATCCCTCTTTTTAAGAGTGGGAGAAACAATGACGGGATGCCCCTTTTTTACCACTTACCTTCCAATTTGTTTACCGTCTGAGTTATCGGCCGTTTTAGCGAACGACGCGCGGGCTGTGGACTGCGTTTTACATTTTATCCGGCGTAGCAATATGGCGACGACCATTTAATATTTGGTTCAGTACCTGCTTTGCTCTATAGCGCGTTTTATTGACCTTTCTCCACGCCCATTAATTTTAGCTTTCTTCTCTCCCGTCGTTTCTAAGTCCTCTCTTTGTCTTCGTGTTCTACACTTGTGACATGGGCGCGTATGACGCTAGTTGCGCCCTAAAACAAATAAAAATAAACAAACTTGAGACATCACATAAGGAGAAAACTTCAAATTTAATGATTTATTTACTATAAAAAACAGTCTTGATTACAATTTATTTATAACGGTGACCGGTTTCGACTACTACTGTGCTCATCTTCAGACCAATGAGTAAGGACCTCCTTCTGCTGAATAATAAATAAATAAATAAATTGTGATCAAGACTGTTTTTGATAGTAAATATTTGTAACACTTCGATCACTGTTCACTCCCACAATGTATTCAGAAGTAATTAATGAGTTATTCATAATTTACAATAAAAATAGGAAGTAGCTCATCTGTTATCTGTATCTTCATAATATTCCTTTATGTTCTTGTAGCCGGCTTGCCGGAGTGACCGAGCGGTTCTAGGCGCTTCAGTCTGGAACCGCGCGACCGCTACGGTCGCAGGTTCGAATCCTGCCTTGGGCATGGATGTGTGTGATGTCCTTAGGTTAGTAGGTTTAAGTAGTTCTAAGGTCTAGGGGACTGATTACCTCAGATGTTAAGTCCCATAGTGCTCAGAGCCATTTGAACCATTTTTTTTTTTTACTTGTAGCCCTTCGAATCGGAGAAGTTAACACGAAAAATAGGGTCATCCAACCACAGTTTCCACCCTTCTGCACCGACTATTTGTAATGGCCAGATACTAGTGTGATCCTCGATTACAACACGATTTTTGAGCTGAGTTTGAAAAAATTACAATCGGTAGGAGAGCAGCAGTGACTTTTTGCAGTATTCAACGACTTACCGCTTACCGAAAAAACCAGCAAACAGCGCTCAGACTAAGTTTTCTTTCATTTGTCTATTTAATTTAATATTTTGATTCTATATACCTTGAAACTGAGAGAGTCAATACGTTTCAATCTTTGAGGATGTCAAAATAAACACCTTTCAGCCGTCAATTTTCAACCTTATTTTATTAGGCAACCAGTTTCGGCGCTTTATTACACCATCTTCAGTTTCAAATGGTTCAAATGGTTCTGAGCACTATGGGACTTAACGTCTGAGGTCATCAGTCCCCTAGAACTCAGAACTACTGAAACCTAACTAAACTGAGGACATCACACACATCCATGCCTGGGGCAGGATTCCAACCTGCTACCGTAGCGGTCGCGCCACCTTCAGGCCCCTGGCCGACGTGTAGGAGTAATCTACCTCGCTTGTGATCGAACCAGCGGCCAGCAATACTGGTATTTGTAGATATCTACTTGCTACGGTGACCACTTCAAACATCGCCCGCCGACTGTTAGATAAATTGGTTAGATAGATTGGTCGGCAGGTGATGTTTGAAGTGGTCACTGTAGCAAGTAGATATCTACTAATACCAGTATTTCTGCCCCTGCTTCGACCACAAGCGAGGTAGATTATTCCTACACGTCGGTCAGGAGCCTGAAGATGGCGTAATAAAGCGCCGAAACTGATTGCCTAATAAAATAAGGTTGAAAGTTAATGCCTGAAAGGTATTTAATTCGACATCCTCAATCGAACAGCCGGGTCCCGCGACCATCGCGAAAAAAAAATGGTCATACAGAGACGTTTCAGTCATTTTCCTATTTCTACGTTTATTACAAGAAATACTAGCATTAAAAAACTGAAAATCGATTGTTTCCGAAACCGGTTGTTTTGAGCGGTTTTAACGCTCACGTTAAACCTGCGTCGAAAGAAGCTGATATAACCAAAAAAGCGATAAACGCCATCGCTGCTACCGACCCGACTCCACAGTGGCCAGTTGCATACCAACTGCCAGCGTTCATTTTGGAGCCCTTTCTCTCCCCTCCTCTGAGACACACGCACGGGAAAAAAATTTGCCGTACTCAGGAGACTGGATACTCACACCATCAACCCCGTTCTAGTACTGACGATAGTCCTGAATGGACGAAGAACAGAGTCCACAGGTTTATTCAAGTATGCCAAGCAACTGATTATCAGATCCAAGGAGAGGCTCAAATGGTTCAAATGGCTCTGAGCACTATGGCACTTAACTTCTGAGGTCATCAGTCCCCTAGAACTACTTAAACCTAACCTAATGACATCACACACATCCATGCCTGAGGCAGGATTCGAACCTGCGAACGTAGTGATCGCACGGTTCCAGACTGAAGCGCCTAGAACCTCCTGGCCACTCTGGCCGGCTCCAAGGAGAGGGATTTTGGCTGCTTCGTTTCACCTGCTGTGTTCATACAGAGTCAGATATTTTTTATGGGTGTGTAATCGATCGATTTAGAGAGCAAGTTGGGGCGCAGTAAGGAGCTGACGGATCGTTCGTCAAACAAGCAGCGTCTCCGGGCGGCCCTGGCAACTGCTTGGAAGACGCGAGTGTCCACTGAATACTTGGCAACAAGAGGCGAAACTGCGACTTGTGGTCTGTCTCTCTCTATTCTGGCCTGTTCAGGAGCCGCAGTGCTATTTCCTGCTGTGAGAATGGTCCTTTACGAAGCATCAGGCTCGAATTGATATAGTCATTTTTGAAAGGGTCTCACCCAAGTTTTGAAAAAATTATTTACGAGCGGTACCAAGTTCCATACACATACACTGAAGCGCCAAA
This sequence comes from Schistocerca nitens, assembly GCF_023898315.1. Classification (NCBI taxonomy): domain Eukaryota; kingdom Metazoa; phylum Arthropoda; class Insecta; order Orthoptera; family Acrididae; genus Schistocerca; species Schistocerca nitens. The sequence goes on from NC_064624.1 coordinate 66,174,706, forward strand.
GAACTGGTACAGGCTTGCTATTCAAATACAGGGATATGTAAACAGCCAGAATACGGCGCTGCGGTCGGCAATATCTACATAAGACAAGTGTTTGGCGCAGTTGCTAGATCGTTTACTGCTGCTACAATGGCAGGTTATCAAGGTTTCAGTGAGCTTGAACGTGGTGTCATAGTCGGCGCACGACAGACGCCACACAGCATCTTCGAGGTAGCGTTAAATGGGGATTTTCCCGTACGACCATTTAACGAGTCTACTGTCAATATCAGGAATCCGCTAAAAAATCATATCTCCGACGTCGCTGCCGTCGGAGAAATATCCAGCAAGAACGGGACCAACGACGGCGGAAGAGAATTGCTCGACGTGACACAATTGCAACCCTTCCGCAGATATCAGTCGTGAACCATCAACAAGTGTCAGCCTGCGAACCATTCAACAAAACCTCATCGATATGGGCTTTCGGAGCCGAAAGCCCACTCGTGTACCCTTGATGACTGCACGACCCAAAGCTCTACACCTATCTGGGGCCGGTGAACACCGACATTGGACTTTTGATTACTGGAAAACTGTTGCCTGGTCGGACGAGTCTCATATCCAGTTGTTTCAAGCGGACGCACTTGTCGGCTACGGAGACAACCTCATGAATCAATGGACCCTGCATGTCAGCAGGGGAATCTTCATACTGGTGGAGGCCCTGCAATGGTGTGGGGTGTTGTGACCATAGAAAATTTTAATTTTTATTCTTGCTTTTGTGACCATAATAAGAGTCCAGACTCCATAGGCAAACAGCCAGCCGACATTAAGAAATAGTCCATCAGGACATAGGGACAAGATAAGTGGCGGAGGCTTCCATGTATGGCTTGTTGATCAAATAACTTATTGACTACCTGCCAGAGGAAGCAACATGAATCAAACTTTCACAATGGAGGACGCAAACACCAGGGCGATAATGCAGCAAGAGAGAGTGTCAGTCACGTGCGGAAAAGACTCGTGTGGAACCAAATTAATATGTGTGCAGCTAAAAATGAAAGTGTCGTGTGGAAGCGAGGGCATCCTTGCACAAGCCGACTAATTAGAAACGAGAGTGTCGTGTGGAACCATAGGTATTCTTGTGCAATCCGATCACTTAAAAATTAAAGGGTCGTGTGAAACAACCCAAGTAGATGAGAAACGAAATAAAAGGCCAGGCAGCGAAATAGCTAGAAGCAGAGATTCAGATGGTGCCAAATGGTTCAAATGGCTCTGATCACTGTGGGACTTAACTCCTGAGGTCATCAGTTCCCTAGAACTTCGAACTACTTAAACCTAATTAACCTAAGGACATCACACAGATCCATGCCAGAGGCAGGATTCGAACCTGCGACCGTAGCGGTCGCGCGGATCCAGACTGTAGTGCCTAGAACCGCTGGGCCACTCCGGCCGGCAGAGATTCAGATGCAGATTCATAGCCAGTGCCGGCAGTTTGGAGATTCCACAGCGATACGCCAGCGGGGCCGAGTAGGCCCATAGCAGCCGATACAACTGATAAAGGCTTCAACTACGAGAAGATGGTGATAGACTCTGGAGGACACTCAGGAGCTGCAGGTCAAGTAGGATTTTCAGGTTTCATTGAAATAGTGTTGAACAGAGGCTGTCAGTCTTTGTCTCAGAGAGATTTCAGTGCTAACCAAGAACAAGTGATTGCTTTGTACCTGTTTCTTATACGTACTGACAATTAGCTTTGAAGTAGCAAGTCCAAATAAATGGACTGAATCTTACTAAGGGATTTATGGTCCAACACCTCACATAAGTATATGTGAGAATAAATTTGGTAGAAACTAACCAATCTTTTCTGCCTATTGCAATTCTGTAATTTTTTTTCAGGAAACTTATTTGCTTCAAACCAAGGAGATTCTCTCCCTCTCATCTCTGATATAAAGGTTGACAGCAATTTATAACTAACCCATTGTCGTTAACGTCACGACTGCGCTACGCATTTTGCACTTACTTCATTCTGGTATAGTGAGGCTGTCCCGGGATGCGACAGGGGCGTGTGCAGTTGCAGTGATATGGGACCCCTGATACGTCTAGATACGACTCTGACAGGTGACACGTTCGCAAGCATCCTGTCTGATCACCTGCGTCCATTTATGTCCATTGTGCTTTCAGACGGACTTCGGCATTTGCAGCAGAACAATGCGACACCTCACACGTCCAGAATTGCTACAGAGTGTCTCCAGGAACATTCTTCTGTGTTTAAACGCTTCCGCTGGTCACCAAAATCCCCAGAAATGAACTTTATTGGGCATATCTGGAATGCATTGCTACATGCTGTTCAGAAGAGATCTTCAGCCCCCCCGTACTCTTACGGATTTATGGACAGCCCTGTAGGGTTCATGGAGACAGTTCCCTCCAGCACTACTTCAGACATTACTCGAGTCCTTGCTACGACGTGTTGTGGCACTTCGCGTGTTCGTGGAGGCCCTACGCGATATTTTTAACCGGTATATCAGTTTCGTTGGCTCTTAACTGTAGATACACCTTCCTGCGTGAAAAGGGCTCTCTTCCGTGTACGGTATCGTAAATGTTTTTCTTGCAACTTCGTGATTGCAACGACATTTTTCAAAGGGCTTTACTCTTAGAATAATCCCCTTTCATTGGTGATCATCTTCGCGTACCGAGTAATCGAATACCTGATCCACTATGCGTTACGTTTCGCTTTTCTACGTTCAAGTCATTTGTTGAATGATAGTGCTAAATTGTACGCATAACATGATAAATTATGAGGCTGTAATGCATGTATACCATGAAGGCATTGCGACGAAAGAAGCAGATGAAGTGTGCTCATTTCGGTTTGATTATATAAAAAAATATGTATCAGAAAATGTCAAAGGTCTTTGTTTGTTTCCGGTGGTTGCGGTTGGGCAAAACATGAATCACTTCAAGATTCCAGTAGGCCAATATTTGGTAAACACAAAACATTTTGATAAAGTGGAGCAGTGTTTTCCTATTCGTCAACATTCGTAAAACGTGTGTGACAGGAAATGTTCCACGGTGAAACAGATACTAGAAGGGCTCAGAGAGTGTGGATGGCGAAACAGTATTGTGAAATCAATGCTTCCAAAAATCGTAGACTCATGTAACGAATTTGGCTGGGGGCCGACTGGAATTGTGTCGAAAATACAACAAAAAATTAACCATTGAAAGATTAGTTAATTAAACGGAGAATTTGAAAAGTTTCTTTTTACACTTACGTTCCAATGACATCAATAACGTGTGATCATGGGGGTGTCTTCGTTATTTATCACTCTGGCCTCTTCGACTGAAACAAAACTTTGAGACAGATACGTATGTATACTGCTAGAACAGTTTCCAAATCGTTTTATAGTGGTTTATTAATAACAAGGTGAACAAATTCTTCTCGGTGTGAGCCGACTCCACACAACAGACTACACAGTCACCAAAACCACTGTAGTACAACAATTATATTATTACACTGACATGCAGCACAGTGGTCGCGTCCGTGAACTGTCTCCAGCTGAGCTTTCTGCTCCCCTTGTTTATGTGCTCATAACACCGAAGTTAACAAAACTATAGTGCAAATTTATATTATTGACAATAAACATTTCAAAGTTCTTATGAATAACTATACACAAAACCTTTCGTATTTTATGCCCAAACTGGCGTATACAATATAGAAGATTTTCACATAAGATATACATCACATTATACAAAATAGTGGAAAACAACAATGCCAACCTATTTTTTCTTAATCATGCCTTAATTAGTTAATGCAAAATAATGCTAGCATATAATGGAAAAACATAACATACAAGTAAACGAATGAAATAATAAATTTTATGAAATTTAATCTATTACATGAAACCACTTATTTTGTGGAGGTATATTTGGTACAATCGGAATTATGAAACTTCCACTAAATTGCATGTTCAGAGAGTCTTTTATTAGGGTATCGAAAAAGAAATGTAAAAGTAAGGGTTGTTTTATTTCACTCACCATCAAGCTAGCAGAAACTTAAAACATGTACAACGCCTTTATGTGGTGGCCAACATACGATATTTGTTGTCGTACAAATCAAAACACAGGCATGTTCCACAATGCCAGAAATTCAGGGTTCAACCATGTTTTTGTATGCATTAAGTTACAACTAGGTGGTGTGACATAATCCGATCTTTTACATCTGGATGTGTGTGTTGCTTTTAACTTTCAAAAGGCTCACACAGGACCAGTGGCTAGTAGCCGGAACAAAATGCAAGATCTTCAACGTTTACCTGATGATACTATGCACGAATACAGGTATTTCTGTCATGGTTTGGTGAAATGGCGTGTATGTAAAAATGCAGCTCCTACTGCCTCAGATGATGACCAATCAAACCATTTTGTATGAACTTTGGTTAGCGTTGCAGTACTGTGAAAATGTACGGGTAAGATAAAGAAACAACTTAAACGCTACTAAAAACATGACTTGATAATGCATATGAATTACTTCCTCAAGAAATCGAACTTTAACCAAGATTTTGGACATATTTTTCCCAAAACTATCGCAATAACTAGCTACTACAGGGAGCGAAAGGCTATTTACAATTTGTACAAAAAGCAGATGGCAGTTATAAGAGTCGAAGGGTACGAAAGGGAAGCAGTGGTTGGGAAGGGAGTCAGACAGGGTTGTAGCCTATCCCCGATGTTATTCCATCTATATATTGAGCAAGTAATAAAGGAAACAAAACAAAAGTCCGGAGTAGGTATTAAAACACATGGAGAAGAAATAAAAACTTTGAGGCTCGCCGATGACATTGTAATTCTGTCAGAGACAGCAAAGGACTTGGAAGAGCACTTGAACGGAATGGATAGCGTCTTGAAAGGAGGGTATAAGATGAACATCAACAAAAGCAAAACGAGGATAATGGAATGTAGTCGAATTAAATCGGGTGATGCTGATTAGGAAATGAGACACTTAAAGTAGTATAGGAGTTTTGCTATTTGTGGAGCAAAATAACTGATAATGGTCGAAGTAGAGAGGATATAAAATGTAGAATGGCAATGGCAATGAAAGTGTTTCTGAAGAAGAAAAATTTGTTAACATCGAGTATAGATTTAAATGTCAGTAAGTCGTTTCTGAAAGTATTTGTATGGAGTGTAGCCATGTATGGAAGTGAAACATGGACGATATATAGTTTAGACAAGAAGAGAATAGAAGCTTTCGAAATGTGGTGCTACAGAAGAATGCTGAAGATTACATCACATAACTAATGAGGAGGTATTGAATAGAATTGGGGAGAAGAGGAGTTTGTGGCACAATTTGACTAGAAGAAGGGATCGGTTGGTAGGACATGTTATGAGACATCGAGGGATCACCAGTTTAGTATTGGAAGGCAGTGCAGAGGGTAAAAATCGTGGAGGGAGACCAAGAGATGAATACACTTAGCAGATTCAGAAGGATGTAGGCTGCAGTATGTACTGGGAGATGAAGAGGCTTGCACAGGATAGAGTGCCATGGAGAGCCGCATCAAAACAGTCTCAGGACTGAAGACCACAACAACAACAACAACAGCTACTACAGTAGTTGCGAAATATCCAATCTGTTCTGTTCTTTAAATCTTGCAACGCCCATCCTGTTGCATTCCATAAATTCACCCAAACAAAGTTTCCCTTTGTTCCTGTTGTTCCTGAAAATATTCTAGAGTAAAGTCCTTACAATATACACTATGTGATAAAAAGTAACCGAACATCCCCAAAAATATACGTTTTTCATATGAGGTACATTGTGCTGCCACCTACTGCCAGGTACTCTACGTCAGCGACCTCAGTAATCGTGAGAGAGCAGAATGGGGTGCACCGCAGAACTCACAGACTTCGAAGGTGGTCAGGCGATTGGCCGTCACTTGTGTCATTCGTATGTACGCGAGGTTTCGACACTTCCAAACATCCCTACGTCCACTCTTTCCGATGTGATAGTGAAGTGTAAACGTGGACACGTTCAGCACAAAAGCGTAGAAGCCGACCTCGTCTGTTGACTGACAGAGACCGCCGACAGTTGAAGAGAGTCGTAATGTGTAATAGGCAGGCATCTATCCACACCATCATACAAGATCCATGCAACTAATATTACATTGCATCTTTCAACACGATCGAGCACCTGTTCACTGCCTGTGGTGCAGTGATTGTATGACAATAACATCCATGTAATGGGCTGGCCAGCACAGAGTTCTTACCTCAATCCTATTGAACACCTTTGGAACGTTTTAGAACTCCATGCCAGGTCTCACCGACCGACATCGATACCTCTCCTCAGTGCTGCACTCCGTGAAGAATGGGCTGTCGTTCTCCTAGAAACCTTCCAGCACCTGATTGAACGTATGCCTACAAGGGTGGAAGCTGTCATCAAGGCTAAGGGTGGGCAAACATTATATCGCAGCATTACGGATAGAGGGAGCAACAAACTTGTAAGTCATTTTCAGCCAGGTATCCGGATACTTTTGATCACATAGTGTAGTGTGTCCTGTGCAAGCCTCTTCATCTCCCTATAACCACTGCAACCTGGACCCACTGCATTCAGGGCTTCCTTTCCCTCTATAATTTTTACCCCTAATCTCCCTTAAATTACAGAACTGGCCAGTTGTTGATGCCTCGGAATGTGTCCTATTAACGCAGCTCTTCTTTTAGTTAAGCTGTGCTACAAATTTCGTTTTTCCCCTCTTTCATTTAGTACGCCCTAATGTTTTAATCAATCTACCTAACTTTTACCATTCTTATGCAGAACCTCTTATCAAAAGCTTCTCTCCTCGTCTGAACTGCTTATCATCTATGCTCCAATTCCATAAAAGGCTGCACTCTAAATAAACACTTTCAGAAAGGTCTTCCTAGCACTTAAGTTTACGTAGACGTTAACAAATTTCTGTTTTTAAGAAATGCTTTTCTAGCTATTCACAGGCTATATTTCATGTCTTCCCTACCGCGGCCATTATCAGTTTGCTGTCCAAAAGCGTTGAGTCACATACACCTTTTCTACATCGGCATCTACATGATTACTTTGCAATTAACATTTAAGTGTATGCGGGAGGGTTAATCGAACCACCTTCGGACTTTTTTTCTACTGTTCCACTCCTGCACAGTGTATGGAAAAAATGAACTCTTAAATCTTTTTCTACGAGTTGTCATTTCTTTCATTTTGTTATGATGATCATTTTTTTCTACGTAGGTAGACGTCAAAAAAATTTTTCCGCTAAAATTCATAGGAGATCGTTGGTGACTGAAATTATGTGTAAAACAAAATGCCTTTGTTTTAACGACTGCCGATTGCCACTCCAATTCGGCGTATCATATCAGTGACACTCTCTTCCCTCATTTCGCAACAATATTAAACGAGCTGCATTTCTTTGGACTTTGTCGAAGTCCTCCGTCTACTCTGTCTGGTTGATCCCACAACGCGCTGCAATAACTATGGCAGAGGACGGAAAAGCGTAGTGTAAGCAGTTCCTTTAGCAGGCCGTTTCCATCTTCCAAGTGTTCTGCAAATAAAAGGCAGTCTTTGGTTTGCCTTCCCACAATGTTATTTGTGTGATATTTCTAATTTAATTTGATCGTCACTGTAATTCGAAAGTATTTAGTTGAATTTACAGAGAGTACATTTGTTTGATGTATCCTGTAATCAAAATCTGATTCGTTGCTTTTAGTGTACATCTGGGTGATCTCAGCCTTTCCCTTATTTAGGGTCAACTGCCAATTTTCGCATCATACAGATGTCTTTTATAAATCATTTTGCAATTAGTTTTCCTCATCTGATGACTTAGTTAGACACTAAATAACGGTATCATCTGCAAACATTCGAACAAAGCTGCTCAAATTGTCTCCCATACCGTTTACGCAGTGTGTTTCCGTAAGAGCGTGCAAAAATTTAACAGGACATAGAGGATGTTCCACTGAACAATTTTAGGTCGGGAACCTGAGCTGGGAGAAGCCAGCTTACAATACGCCAAAGCTGGCCGGAGTGGCCGAGCGTTTCTAGGCGCTACAATCTGGAACGGCGCGACCGCTACGGTCGCAGGTTCGATTCCTGCCTCGGACATGGATGTGTGTGATGTCGTTAGGTTTAAGTAGTTCTAAGTTCTAGGGGACTGATGACCTCAGAAGTTAAGTCACATAGTGCTCAGAGCTAATTGAAACATTTGAACAATACATGAAAGCCGGAGCCCACCGGTGTGGCCGAGCGGTTCTAGACGCTTCAGTCTGGAACCGCGCGACCGCTACGGTGGCAGGTTCGAATCCTGCCTCGGGCATGGATGTGTGTGATGTCGTTAGGTTTAAGTAGTTCTAAGTTCTAGGGGACTGATGACCTCAGACGTTAAGTCCCATAGTGCTCAGAGCCATGAAATCCGGAAGCGGCGGTCCGCACTACATCCCCTGAATACTGTGTTTCAAGCACCCGGAACAAGGAAGGGACCACTACCACCAGACTAGAAGAATCACCCACCGAGCTACAGTCAAGAAAGCTGTCAAAACTACACGCCTCACCGGACAGCAGTGGCAAGGCGAGGAAACGTACACTGCCGTTACGTACACTAACCCCCAGCGCAGCCAACTGGAGCATTAGCAGCCACCAGGCAAGAAAAATTACCGCTGGTTAAACTCAACTAACTGTAACGAAAGCAATAAATAGTGATAAGAAGTCGAGGAAATTTATCAGATCCGCTCTCCCCAAGCACTCCACACGCTGCCCTTCGCCTTGTCAACACTACGAGCAGCAACACGAACCCAAGTCACTGGAGGGTCACCAGATATCACAATGGTGGAGGTTTCTCTACTTGGATTGAAATGTACTGAAACACCCCACCCGTTGCTTTTCCGCGTTTTGCGTGTGTTCGCCCCTGACAAACAGCTTACAGAGAAATTGGGAGTGGAACCGCACACAAAAATGGATAACGCTGGATTTAAATGTGGCCCTGTCACCCCTAATTAATCTGTGGTGGTAGCGTTGACGATGAATCGCACCTGTTTTTACTTCCAAACATGAATGGTCATGAAAGAGTGTTCAATGACATCAAACACATACACACAAATAAAATAACGCAGAAGGGTATATTCAGGATCAAGTACTGAAAGTAAAGGCTCTACTGAATCACAGTAATTTTATTATAACCTTCAGATCAATGCTGAATAAAACACAATGAACAATTTACAAATTATCCTCCTGACTGGTTAAACCTTCCCATCTCCTCTATACCTCTTTTGTTGTTACGCAATGACCATCTCCTCTATATCTCTTTTGTTACGCAACCTTCCCTTTTACAATAAACTATGAAACCTATCCTTTGGATTTCTATCTCTTGCTTAATAATAACAAATGAAATCTTCCCTTTGAAATTTATTCTCTGTTTCAATATTCGCATACAAATTTAATTGATGCTTATTAAAAGTGATTTTCTGATTATTTCGACAAAACATAGAATGTGTCGTCGTCGTGGCCCTCAGTCGTTATCTGCAATAACCCAAAATTGTTCCTTACCTTTTTCTTTTTTACTGTTACTGGATCGCCATCTGACTGCTACATCGAACTGCGACGTGAATATGCTTACTCTGGTTTACTATACTCTATTAACTGCTGGTGGGCTGTCATAATAAGTGGCTGTATTTATTACCAAAGCTGACGTTATTCTTTATTACCGAAGCTGACGTTATTCTTTATTTAATTAGACTGAAGTTACGTAATTCATAGTTACATTTTTTTTTGACAACAATAAAATTTTTGCAAAGTTTTACGTTGATGGTTTTTGGGATGGATTATAATCAGTAATGCAACATTGCTGGCAAAAATTAATTATATTCTGAAAACGCTTCAAATATTTACTTTTGGTAATGATTTGATTTTACAAACGTTCTAATGGGACTGACTTTTTACAATAATGTTACAACTAGCATTGCACAAACATACCTTCAGTAGTCTTTAGTTTCGCAAAGAAAATAATTCAATAATATTAGTTCCTATTATGATAATAGTTAGTTGATGTCTCTGTACATCCGTTTATAATCTCTTGTAAATCATACCTGGTGGCTGGCAGGCACACCGCTCCTCTCAACCTCTCGCTTTAGACCTGCTACCAACTCGCTTCACTTCTCGCTTACTACTGACTTCCTACGAACGCTAAAGTACGGCCTCTCCTGCCAACAATGCTTTCTGGTGCAGACAATCCCTGCTACCAATAAAAAATGTATCAATGCGCGGTATTTCTCGCTCTTTTCTTAAAATGTATCCTTCCGCGGTCTCTCCCGCCCTTTTTAAAATTATACCAATTTGTCAATACTTTGGTGCAGACATTCCCTGCTACCACAATTATTTCCAACATGACAAATATTCCAGACCTGAGTTCGAGTCTCGGTCGGGCACATAGTTTTAATCTGCCAGGAAGTGTCATGACAAATATTAATTATTCCTACTTAATCTTATTAATAAAATATAAACATCTTTCATAAATTGTGATTTGACAATAGACAATAGAAATATACACGTCTTAATAACCCTCCACTGGGTTTCCTTAAAATTTTCCTACGTTGTTAAGTCATTTGGACTTGACGTAAGGAGAAAATTTGATTACAGAAATATGTGTAGTAATAAGTAAGTTAATGATAGAATATTTCTTTCAACAAAATATACAAATAATATGAGTCAGTAAGTTGGAAGTGTACATCGGGTAGTAAAAGTTACTTATATGCCTAATAGTAATTGATGGCAAAAAATTAGAACACAGTTTATGTTTCATTTTAATTTTTTAGGTAAAATTGGCATCTATTACTAACATATTTAAGGAAGGAAAAAAAAAGGAAATGGATAGCATGGTCAAAGCACTGGCAACTGTCTGTGAATGCACTCAAAAGTCCGTTTCTTTCCCTCACATAGCACAACACCAGGTTTCACCATGTGATTCCGTCGTCTCTTTGATCCATAGTTTTAGTGTAACCAAACACTAAGTTAACCATCGAATTGCCTGAGTTGCCGCAGCTACATCAGTTACAAGTTCCAACTCCAATTGACCATTAGTAGTGATGGTCTGCATCTTGGTATGCAAGCACCTATTGACGTACATCATGACTGTGGTGTGCATCTTGGTTTGCCGACACCTCATAGAAAACATCGTAGATTGAAGTAACGTGGGCCACTCTTCACTTTGTTTGCGCTCCATAACCATGGGGATGCACAGGAATTAAGGTACAGGTACAATCATTTTGTCAAAAGGTTCACAGATATGGCTGATACCGTTATTACCAAAGTTTACATCATCTCTTTCCTCTGTGCTCATGAAAGTTATTTATTTCAGGTTTAAAAGGACAAAATATGTCACCTTTTGTGACTGTAGAAAAAGTTTATAGTTTTAAACAATTACATAAAAAACACATTTACCATCTGTAGTGCATTCAGCCTACAATACATATTACATTACGTGGCAGTCAATAACATAAACAAATATTTCTGTAAGTGGAATTTAGTAGTACATTTAGGCATCAACATTTTAAATAAAACAGACAAGTACCTTTATCCAAACTATGTCACTTTCTGTGACACTAAATAAATAATTATCTGGTGCTCATATAAATAATTACATAGAGACATTGTCATATTACTTCACAGGTTGTGAATTCACAGTTTTCGAAATATGAAAGTACATTTTGACAAAATATGTCACTTTCTGTGATTTCAGTATGTTCCGTAATGTGTTCGTCAGTTGCGAGTCATATTGTCAGTCGACTATATATTATGTTTGAGTTCTGTAACACACATCGTCATTGTTATTTAAGAGAAAACATTTGTATTTTACGTAGAGTGCGATTCGGTATGCTGACATTTGGTTTGATCTGTTTTTCCTATGTATGTATCTGATGTAAAAGATATCATGTTCAATGCAGAAAAAATTTTTCGAATAGCGAAGTACATATGGTAAGCAATTTAATGTGGTTTCTCCATCCGTAGTGCTGCGCTACGCTGTGTCACCTGTTATCAAAATAAACCATTACTAAATTATATTCCTTACATACTAACATCTTCATTCCCCTCTCTGCTTTGTACCTCGTGTCATCTCTCTACATAGCCTATAACAAAATATTCATGGTTAATAATCGTCAGCGCACGGCATGACTTCAATATCTCTCTGTATTTCCTATAACAAAATATTCATGGTTAATAATCGTCAGTGCACGGCATGACTTTAACATCTCTCTGCATCTGGAAAATCGCGTCAGCTCTCGGCATTACCTGTAAAGCATTTATCCACATTTCTCCATGTTCAATACTTATATTATAATCAAAACTACGTTTATTTTGGTGAATTATAACAACAATGCTGCATGCAGGCGTTAAAGACTACATCTAATTGCTACTACTGTATGAAAATTATTTGTACATGTTAGACATTTACATTTTAAAGTAGTCCTGTTAATTGCTTCACTTACCTACATAATGTGAAATAAATGTCCTGCGAGAACGCTTCTAAGACTGCTATTAATGTTCAGTGTATTTATCTGCGGTCGAATCGAGGTGACCTGTTGTGCACGTTAATAACCCATTAGTAGCCCACTGTGTTCGGGCTTCCTGGGATGTGTCAAAAAGCTTATTGTTATACTCTGTCTATATGTATCCCTGTAAGAAGGTTTTTCTATTTTAAGAATTTCTTCGTGTTTGACATATGACGGTTTCCTCTCGATTTTTTTTGTTCTGAGTGTGTCAATGTGTACTACATAAGCGTGCGGAATATTTCGAATTCTGTACAGTCCTGCGTATAGAAGTTCAAATTTTTTGCATCGTTTCTTTCCTTTATGTGATATATAATGGGTGCGGACTAGTATCTTATCGCCAACACCGTACTTGCGTAATCTACTTACCTGCTTCTGCTCTCTCTTCCGACGATCTCCAGCTCGTTTAATGTTCGCTAATGCCATGTCTATTATCTCACAATGACGAAGTCTACGCGTCTTTGGAAAAGTAATCAATTCTGTAAGTTTATTCGGTGGGTCTTTATTCGTCAGTATTACAGTTGGTGAGAGCGTCGTTGACTCATTAGGTATCGCATTTATTACTTCATCTGTGGAATGCATTCGTCCCATGCGGTATGCTATCTGTGGCAATAAATTCTACAAAGTTTCCCGATATCTTTCATTATTCTTTCTGACAGGTTAGAAGAACTGTGATATCTTGATATGTAAACTGGTGTTATTTCCTTACTCTCTAACATTTGTTTCCATATGTCTAACCTAAACTGCGGTCCGTTATCTGAAATAACCTTCTGTACATGTCCTACTATTGATAGAAAATCTCTTACAAATGCTCTTGATACTGATCTAGCTGTTGCTTTCCTTAGTGGAGAAAATGTTACAAATTTGTATGTCAGTTCTACGGCTACTAGAATATAACTATAACCTTTACATGTTCTGGGGATTTGACCCAAAAGATCTACTGCTGCCATGTGTATTAACTTAACCGGTATGATGGGATACAGTGGTGGAATATGTGATACTGTAGATGATTTAGCTTCCTGACATATCCTGCAGGATGGTATAACTTTGCGAATGTGTTTTTCCATATTGTTGAAGTGACAATTTTGTTGAAGAATTAGAAAGCATTTCCTAACTCCGTAATGTGCATAGCTTAGGTGCGTATACCACATCAGTTTGTTTCTGATCCCCTCTGGAATGCATAAAAGCCAATTGTTTCCGTCTGGGTAAGAGCGAATAAACAGAATATTTTGATGTATAGTGTAATTATGTATGATTTTTACGTTGCTCTTATCTCGCCAAAGCGTTACAATCTCTTTTAGTGTTTCATCTTTCTGCTGTTCTCTCTCTATGTCCTGTAATGCTGATGATATAAAGTTTTCCAAAGCTACTTGTTTGATATACATAATACTGTGGTTGTTGTGGCAGAAGGTATTTTCTTTCTCTAGTCGTTTATGCTGAATAGATCTCGATAGTGCGTCGGCAACAATATTCTACGTGCCTGGAATGTGTACAATAGTAAAGTCGAAATCTTGTAGATATAATTTCCAACGCCTTAATCTATCATGCGTAAGTTTTGCTGATAATAAAAACTGGATTGCTCGGTGATCGGAACGTACCGTGGTGTTTCTTCCATATAGATAATGACGGAATCTCTTAAATGCCCATACTACGCATAGCGTCTCTAATTCTGTTACAGAGTAATTGCGCTCTGCTGGAGAAAGTATCCTGCTTGCAAACGCAATATGTTTAACGATTGTCTTACCGTCCTCCTCTACTTCCGGGAAAATACGTACTCCTAGTGCTGTAGTTGAACTATCTGTTGCAATGTAAAAGTTTTGTGTTGGGTCAGGATGCGATAACAAAGGTTCCATTACTAACACTTCTTTCAAATTCTCGAATTCAGCTTCAGCGTCTTCATTCCATGACCAAATTGTATTTTTACTTGTGAGCTGTTATAGCAAGGGTGTGTCTAATGCTTTATAATGAATGAATTTTCTAAAATAATTAATAAGGCCTAAAAAGCTCCGAAGTTCCTTCTTATTTGTTGGCACATTGATATCTTTCAATGCTTGCAATTTGTCGGAGTCTGGTGCAATACCTGTTTGTGAAATGATATGACTTAGAAATTTTATTGAGGCTTTTCCAAATTCAGATTTACGAAGGTTTATAGTTACACCGTTCTGCTCGAATGTATTCAGTAATTGTTGAAGGGTGTGGTTGTGCTCTTCCCAGTTTCCTGCTGCGATTAGAATGTCATCTACATATGTAATAATTTTGTTTTTAAGATCCTGTGGGAGAATTGTATTCATGCCTCGTATAAAGGCTGCAGACGAAATCGTTAGTCCAAACGGAAGTTTACAAAATTGGTAACATTCACCAAAGCAAAGGAATGCCGTATACTTTCGGCAATTTGGATGCAACTGGATTTGCCAAAATCCTGATTTGAGATCGAGGGTGGTATATATAGAGGCGCCACGAAACTTTTGCAGTAACTCTTCTAAAGTCTGTGGTCGGTCAGTTTCTGTAATGATTATTTTATTAACCTCAGGTGAATCTAAAACTAAATGGAGTGATCAATCCTTCTTTTCAACGATGTGTAATGGATTTATATATTGGCTTGCTGCTGGTTCGATTATACCCTGATCAATCATTGCTCGTAACTCTTTCTCAACTGCTTCTGTGTATATATGCGGGATTGGATAGTGTTTTGCTTTGAGAGCCTCGTGTGGTTTCACCTGAAATTCGTACAGAAATCCTGTAATCGTTCTTGGAACATTGTTAAAAACTGTTTTATGTTGCACAAGAATATTTTCTAATTCTGTGCGCTCTGTGTCGTCTTTTGCTATACTGTCTCCAACCCTGCGTGTAATTGTCTCTAATACATTATATTCCTGTTCCTCTGCCATGTCGTTATTATGTGTATTCGTGTATAGTGTGAGATAACAGTCGTTATCCTTAGAATCTGCAATAATCTCGATCCTGTGCAAATTTTGTTGTTCTGAGAACACTGTGTTTTGAAATCTCACTACCACTTCACTGTCTTCCTTCTGTAATGTTAGGTATGACGATTTAAAGTCAATCTTTGCATCGTACTGTACGAAAAATTCATTCCTAATATTATATCAGTTGTTAAATGTGGAACCATATACAACTGCTGTGGAAAGTTTGCCCTGCAAAAACAAACGTTAATTGTGTCTGTCTTTTGACTTCAATGATTTTTCCTGGAAATGCTCCCTTAACTTTAGTTTTGTGTAATGAGAATACTGGGTAATCATTATTGCTCTTGCATCTGTTAAATGTGGGTTCGTTAATAATGCACATTGGTGAGCCTGAATCAATTATTGCTAAAATATTTTGTGACTTTAAATTTCTCTGGATTATTGGGTGGCATATAGTTTTCTGCATGATCGGCTTTTCGTGTAACAATGTGTCACACACGTCGTCGAATGTAATGGCATTGCCTGTCGTTATCTTTTCTCTGTCCTTATCCATAGTGTCATCATTTAGAGATTCATCACAGGCTCAGGTCATAAATGTTCTGACATTTCATTTTCTGTCAGGGAGTGTTGTGTGTTTTCTGTGAGCTGCACTGTTCTACCGTTTCGATTATTAGCAGTAGGTGGCGGATGAAATCTTGTGTGTGGTACATTCATACGATAACTTCGTTGTTGTGCACTGTTTGAATTATATGAAAATTATCATTGTAGAATGGCCTTTGTGGTCGGTGTTCGTTTTCTCTCCTTCTGTCGTCATAACTGTGGTTATACGGTGAGGCACGCGTCTATCTCTGAAAAGGCTGTCTTTGTTCGTTTTGTGTATTTTGCGACTGACCCATGTAATTGTTTGTACCTGTCGCATTTTCTTGGTGATGAGTCATGTGAAAGTTTGACCGGTTCGGCATTTGCTGTCGTATATGTGTCGTGGTATTTGGATGGCTTTGTTTTTGTCTTGAATTGTAATGTACATTGTTATTATAATGCTGTTCATTGAATCTCTGTGTGTATTCTCAATTACAGTTGTCATTTTCGCTGCAAAAGCGTTTATTATGACTGTTATTGCCAAATGGTGTTTGCTCAAAATTAGTATTGTTTGTCTGGTTTGGGTTATGTCATGAAAAGTTCTTATTAACAAACGCATAATCTGCCTGGTGTCCCTCTAGCAATTGCAGGATGTCTCTAAATGTGTACACGCTGTCCTTTTGCTGGCCTGTTAATAATGACACTTTTAATGCTCTGGGGAGTTTTGAAATACACAACTGTATTAATGCGGATTGACTGCATGGCTCATTGAGGTATTGGTTTGGTTCAACCATATACTCGAAAAATTGTGTGATTGTTGGGAAAGTAGAATTCTCAAAATTTGGCAGACTAATTAGCCGATCTTTAATGCTACTCTGTGTGGTATCTGACCAGTATGCTGCTAGAAATGCTTCCTGGAATGCTTCTACTGAAAAACACTGATTAGCAATTGGTCGCATTCTTCTCGCTGGTTTCCCTTCAAGAAAACTAATAATAAATTGTAGCGTATGTTGAAGTGGCCATGGTGGTGGGAGTGCTGCATTGAATTCTTGGATCGAGTCCAGTGGATGTATTTCCGTCCTGTTTTAAACTTTCTCACTGAAAGGAAATAATGCTTATGGTCGAAACCGTCATGTCCTTGTGTGTAATTATTTTCGTAATGTTGTGAATATGAATTTGTGTTTCTTTCTGCCTGGTTAATATCTCTTACTCTCTGAAGTCTACCGACATTATATGTATTGTGCATCTGAGGCATGTCGTAATGGTGTGTTGTGTTGGAATTGGTTGTTTGCAGTTATTTCTTGTGTGCCAGCTATCCTTTGTTGTAAAGAATTGATTTTCGGATGTAACAAATTATTACGTGATTCTAGGTCTGCGATTGTTTGTTGCACATTTGTAATTTGCGTATCTTTATTATTAGAAATCTGTTGAACTGAGGCTGGTGTAGTGTCATCTGATTTACTGTCATTGGTAGTATCTAACAGGTCTATTCTTGTAGTGAGTTCGTTGACCTTTTCTGTCAATTCGTTTCGTAATTTACGATTACTTTTGGTTACTTTCTTAAAATCTGCTTTCAAATTTTCTGAGTCTTGATTGATTTCTGTGTGTTCCATTTTGTCAGTTAGTGTCAAAACTTCTTCTGTTAATATATACCTAATATTCTGGATTTCAGTGAGTGTAGAAATTTTCGCCTCAATTGTATGTGATTGGATTTCCGTGAGCCTCTCTTGTATTTGATTATTTGTCTCCTTAACAGTTCCGATTTCTTCCGAAATCGAGTGTATGTGATTGTCCACATAATTTTTTCCCAGAGCAAACACTTTCTTTTTGTCGTCATGTCGCTGTTTATTGTTTGTGATAGTTCTTTTCGCTCTTTGTTCTGTGATCGCACCAGTTTGCGGTGACGTATCAAAGAGTTTTCTGTGTGATTGTTAAAACGTTCATTAATGTGAGCGTTTTGTTTAGAAAAGTTCTCTGTCATTGTTTCTTGTATGCTTACCCCGAATGCTAGTTGTTTATCTGTTATGTCTTGAATCTTGGTGTGTAATTCTTGGTTTGATTTTTCAGCGACTGCTTGAATTTCTACTTTGATTTCGTGTTTTAGATTTTGGTACATTTTGTCTAATTTCTGATCTGTGTGTGTGCGTTCTGCCTTGATTTCGTTTTTTAGCTCTACTGATTCTTGTGCCCTTCTGTTAAAGTTTTGATTTTGTCTTGTCTCATTTGTAGCTAAAATGCCATTATTGGATCCGTTTCGGATTGACTTCTGTGTGTATTTGTATTCGTTGTTAAAGGTTGTACATCTGTGTTCATTTGAACATCCTCGGACGATTGTAATCATGTCACCTCTTCTGTGGTTTCGGAATTTTTGCCAATAAAACTGTGGTATCTGCTACGCAGATTGTGTAGCTGTGTACCGTTTGAATCTGCTTCGGCACGTAATGGAGTCACACTGTTTGACTGCATTATAGTGGTTTCGTTACTGAAATTATTATGTCTGCTACGCGTAATTTGTGGCTGTGTAGCGTCAGTTATATTTAAAAACAAATTATTTCGCACTAATGTCTCATTGTCAGTTGGCATTTCTGAAGTTGATTGTTCGTCAAAAGAACCCATATTATTACTGCTCTCGAATGTCTGTTCACCTAACGTTTCACTACCGCGTTTTTCACACGTATTATTTCTGTCTATTCGTGAAAAGAATTCCTCGTCAGTATTTTCTACACTTTTATCACTTTGAGAACGAGTAATTATTCTGCGGGACATTGTCTATAATTAACACACGCAACAAAATATATCACTGTTCAAAGCGGATTCAACACTGAATAAACACTTTTCAACGCTGAATCAATAAAGCAAACAGAATTGCCGATGGGCTGTGAATTAAAGGTATACAGTTTAGTATAAGGGTTGCGCCACTTAGCACTAGCTTATTCATACAATTGTCAGAGTCAGTATATTCATTTTCTTAGTAGATTCACAAAAGAGTCTTACCGATTGGATGTCGCCAAGTGAAACCTTCCCGTCTCCTCTATACCTCTTTTGTTGTTACGCAATAACCGTCTCCTCTATGTCTCTTTTGTTATGCCACCTCCCCTTTTACAATAAACTATGAAACCTAACCTTAGGATTTCTATCTATTGCTTAATAATAACAAATGAAATCTTCCCTTTGAAATTTATAGTCTTTCTCAATCTTCGCATACAAATTTAATTGCTGCTTATTAAAAGTGATTTTCTGATTATTTCGACGAAAAATAGAATGTGTCGTCGTCGTGGCCCTCAGTCGTTATCTGCAATAACCCAAAACTGTTCCCTACCTTTTTTTTACTGTTACTGGATCGCCATCTGACTGCTACATCGAACTGCGACGTGAATATACTTACTCTGGTTTACTATACTCTATTAACTGCTGGTGGGCTGTCATAATAAGTGGCTGTATTTATTACCAAAGCTGACGTTATTCTTTATTAGCGAAGCAGACGTTATTCTTTAATTAATTTGACTGAAGTTACGTAATTCATAGTTACACTTTTTCTTGACAACAATATAATTTTTGCAAAGTTTTATGTTGATGGTTTTTGGAATGGATTATAATCAGTAATGGAACATTGCTGGCAAAAATTAATTATGTTTTGAAAACGCTTCAAATATGTACTGTTGGTAATGAAATGATTTTACAAACGTTCAAATGGAACTGACTTTTTACAATAATCTTACAACTAGCATTGCGCAAACATACCTTCAGTAGTCTAGAGTTTCACAAAGAAAATAATTCAATAATATTAGTTCCTCTTATGATTCTAGTTAGTTGATGTCTCTGTACATCCGTTTATGATCTCTTGTAAATCACAGCTGGTGGCTGGCAGGCACACCGCTCCTCTCAACCTCTCGCTTCAGACCTGCAACCGACTCGCTCCACATCTCGCTTACCACTGACTTCCTAGGAACGCTAAAGTGCTGTCTCTCCTGCCAACAATGCTTTCTGGTGCAGACAATCCCTGCTACCATTACAAAAAGTATCAATGCGCGGTCTTTCCCGCTCCTAAAATGTATCCTTACGCGGTCTCTCCCGCCCTTTTTAAAATTATATCAATTAGCGGTCTCTCTTGTCAACAATACTTTGGTGCAGACATTCCCTGCTACCACAATTATTTCCAACATGACAAATATTAATTATTCCTACTTAATCCTATTAATAAAATATAAGCAGTGAACTGAGTTAAAATTGGTCCAAAACGCGATGTCTTGTAACTTGGCTGACCGACTGACATCGACAGAAAACGTAAACTACGAAGAAATTCAAATGGTTCTGAGCACTATGGGACTTAACATCTGAGGTCATCAGTCCCCTAGACTTAGAACTACTTAAACCTAAAGACATCACACTCATCCATGCCCGAGGCAGGATTCGAACCTGCAACCGTAGCAGTCGCGCGGTTCCGAACTGAAGTGCTTAGAACCGCTCGGCCACCGTGGCCGGCAAAATACGAAGAACCGCTAAACCCCGAAGTACCGTGAAAGCCCTGTGGAAACAGCAATTGCACGTGATCCAACTATTTAACGTTACTCCTAACACAGACCGAAGCGGGAGCGATCTCACCGTGATGTTCCTTTTGCAGCGGCGGTCTCCGACGGCGACGGCGCGGCTGTGCGGTTGGCGTGTGCCGTCTCGGAAAGTACACTCCTACACTACTCGGACAACAGACCGCTGTCCATAAACTTCTCTATTTGCAACGATCTTCCCGGCAGCAAAGAGCTGGCGCGGCTAACGTCCACTCCGAACGAAAAACCAATACGGGAGACGGCTAATGTCCTCTCAGTACGAGAGCCCAGAACGGAGGCCCTTTACCAAGAGTCCAGCAAGATCGTTCTTCACCTTTGTTTTCTCGCATCAACTTTCACTGAGTGAACCACAGAAACTCTCAAAATACCCAGTTTGCCAGTGCCGACCAATGTACGGCCTGGGAACACGTGTCTTTTCCATCTTTCTTTTATTTCTACAGAATTTCACAAGTAAACTCCGCCCTCGCCGGCTGGGAAGAACCACAACTGTGGGCAATAACATTTTTACTTGAAGTTTCCTCCCAAGAGACCACTCGATGCATTCCCGGCAAGATTCCCCGTCGTAGCGAACACAGATTCTTGGATTGAAGGTTTTGTCACTCGGAACTCCTGGCCAGCCCCACTTGAGTGGCTCGAAGGCGTAAAATTAGTGGGTCATAGGCGAGAGCACGCACAGGAAAGGCCGTCCAGCTATCCACTGCTCTGTTTTGGTGAACACTCGAACACCTGCAGCCGCACGTCCCTCTGAGGCTGGTGGCCGCTGTGGCGCCTTTAAACGGATTACAGAAATCCCCCAGTTCACCATGCATTCCGTCAGGCCGTGGCCTTCGGCGGCTATGGGGGACGTAGCCGAGCTCTATCTCGCGTACTGCCTTTCCGCAAAATCTTATAATTACAAAATCGCGGAATTCTCGCGTGCCGATGCCTTTCCACGTAGATTTCCTACACCGCAATTTAGAGTGTTACTCCAACAAAACCTGAAGTTCAAATGGTTCAAATGGCTCTGAGCACTATGGGACTTAACTACGGAGGTCATCAGTCCCCTAGAACTTAGAACTACTTAAACCTAACTAACCTAAGGACATCACACAACACCCAGTCATCACGAGGCAGAGAAAATCCCTGACCCCGCCGGGAATCGAACCCGGGAACCCGGGCGCGGGAAGCGAGAACGCTACCGCACGACCACGAGCTGCGGACCATTCTGTGGTATGTCCTTCGCAACTGAATTTATTATCGAGCGCACCGTTGGAGGATGTCGCTCAGAGAAAGGTCAGCAGACAACTCTCGGAGGTTACAGTGTCGCTGAATGCGCGCTAGGCTACAGGTTTTTACCATCGCCACATTAACTATGAAACTACGAGTACATGGCAGGGCAAATAAAAGTGCCCCGTGCAAGAGGATTCGGCTAGATGTGAATATATGCATATAGCCACACCACGGGAGGGGCACGCCGCGTGTATGCCCGCCATGTGATCCACACCGGTTAAGAGCGTAGTGCGAGCTGCGCCACTGTGAGTGAAGCAGTGCAAAGGGGCCGATGGTACTCACACTGGAACAGTGGGTGTTTGCTGTGGAAAGTTACGTGACAACCGAGTCGTGGAAACGGTGCGGTCAATTAACTGCTGAGAAGTTTAATGGTGTCAAAGTGCCAACAAAGAGTGCCATGCAGTGCTTATTCCGAAGATGTGCGTCAGATAAGATTTGTTTTGAACAAGTCGGAAAACATGCCCGCACACCAGAAAATGTCGCTGCAGTTCACCAGAAAACGCTTCAGAGTCCTGCCAAATCACGGCGTGACACCTGTCGCAAGACACTGGCATATCAAGTCGATCATTTATTTATTTATTTACACGTCAAGTTCCATAGGACCACATTGAGAACCAGATCTCCCAGGTCATGGAACCTCTCTGTACATGAAACGTCAACATAAAAGAAATAACAGTAACAATAAAATGTTGATGAACCCAAAACATGCCAAGCCATAAGTTTAAGTACACGCAATCAACAACATAACATAAGAATAAGGTAAATTTTTCAAGCAACTCCTCTGCATAATAGAAGGACTGACCCATGAGGAAACTCTGCCGTTTGGATTTGAAAGCTCGTGGATTACTGCTAAAATTGATGCAGCAGTATACTGCACACCTTTCTGCACAAGAGTTACGGAAGTCAGATCCAAATGCAGGCTTGATTCCTGACGAATATTAAGTGAGTGAATGCTACTTATTCTTGGGAATACGCTGATACTGTTAACAAAAAATGACTATATATATATATATATATATATATATATATATATATATATATATATATATATATATATATATATATATATTGAGAGTCCAGTGTGAAAATACCGAGACTAGTGAACAGGGGTCGACGAGAGGTTTGTGAACTTTCACCACTTACTGCCCGAACCGTCCGTTTCTGAACCAAAAAATCCTTTTCGAATGCAAAGAGTTACCCAAAAATATAATACCATACGACATTAGCGAAAATCAGAATAAGGAAAGTAGACTAATTTTCGTGTCGAACAATCACTTACTGCAGATGCAGTTGGAGTAGTAAAAATGGCATCATATAAGTCTTTGAACAAGATCCTGAACATGGGCTTTCCATGACAGTTTACCATCTATGTGAACACTTAGAAATTTAAACTGTTCAGTTTCACTAATAACGTGCACATTCTGTGAAATTAAAAAGTCGTGTTTTGTCAATTGTGTGATACAACTGTAAAAACTGAGTCTTACTGTGGTTCAGAGTTAGTTTATTTTCTACAAGCAATGAACTTACTTCATGAACTACAGTATTTGAAAAACAGCCAATGTTGCACACAACATCCTTTAATACCAGGCTAGTGTCATCAGCAAATTGAAATATTTTAGAGTTTCCCATAAATCTAGAGGGCTCATCATTTATATAGATAAGGAACAGAAATGGCCCAACACTGATCCCTGGGGCACCCCCCCCCCCTTTCAATGTGACTGTAACCCAATCAGACCCCACATGACAGCTATGCTCAACACTGTGAATAACGACTTTTTCTTTCTGTTGTTAAACAACCAGGTGGAGCAACTGTGAGCAACTCCTCGTATTAGATAATGGTCCAGCTTCTGGAGCAATATCTTGTGATCAATACAATCAAACGCATTAGTTAAAGCAAGTAGTTAAGTCATGTGGACGAACACCCCACCAGGACATCCACATGTGTCCCTACCAAGTGTCTCATTTTCATGGATTAAACCCAGCAGATATTCCTTATCACCTGCAGTTTTGTGACTGGCTGTTTACTGAGATAAGAATAAATGGCTTGGATATGTATCTGTTCTTTATGTCTGACGAAGCCTGGTTTACCTGAGTGGTTATGTCAACTCACGGAATCACTGGTTCTTGGCAGAGGAGAATCCACGTAACTTCCACGGAACACAATTGCACAATCAGGAGATTATCGTTTGGTGTACAGTGTCTGCAGGCCGCATTATTGGTCCCAACTTGTATCTCTAGATTCCCATTTCGGTGCGTTACATTGCCAACATTTTCAAACCATTTGTGGCATCATTAACTGACAAGAAAAAGATCTACAGGGCAGAGCAACTGTCCATACAGCCAGCCAAACCCTGGAGCTCATTTACACAGTCTCCACACCTGGCAGGGTTATTAGCAGAGGTCAGTCTGGTAGCAGCCCTAGCTGGCCACCCAGGTCAGTGTGTGATTACTTTGTGCGGGGAGCCCTCAAGTCTAAGGTGACCCACATGGTCTTGACGAACTGCATCATAAATTGGGGATGAGACTGCAGCAATTCCAGCAGCCCAGCTTCGATCGTCCTTCAGCAACTGGCTGACCAGGGCCCAAAAGTGCCAAGAGGTGAATGATGGTCACTTTTAATATCTGCTATAGGCAGGTTGTAACCTCCCCACAGTGAAATTTAATGAATGATAAATAAGAAAATGGAGCCAAGCGTAACCTCCCAACAAAATAATGTTAAATAAAAAATGTGAAATGGAACCATGCGTGAATTTCCCACAACATTGATAAATGAAAATTGACCAAAAACCACACAATAATAATAATTAGATAATGAACCATGAACCATATTTAACTTCTCAACTGAAATAATTAAACCTGATAAATTTTATAAGTTCAGCAGAGCTGACCTTTGGCCCTGTGAAATAATTAAACCTGATAAATTTTATAAGGACAGCAGCGCTGACCTTCGGCCCTGTATTCTGAATAAAAAAAAGCAAAAATTCTTACCTCAATAAAAAAAAACTGCATCTATATCTGCTCTTAATTACATTCTTCGACACAGCTTCGTGCAGTGCTGGCGTATATTTAATTTTGATTCTTGGAGGAAATGCATAGGAAATATTCTTTAAATTGAAATGAGTGTTTTTCTTTAAAAGAGTTACTTTATGAAAAAATTATTATTGGGGCATTTTTTGAACAAATTAATTACAATTAACATACAATACTATATGTGCGCAATGCTGCTTCATTACCTTCTACAACAATACCCATCGTCCACCACAATCCTGACCAGAGTCGCAAGAAGAACACGCCGTCGACGCATGCCGACGCCTGCTCAGTACAACCGTCCACTCGCTACTACTGTCGACTGACTACTCCCTCTGCCGACTCGCTACACACTACTGTTCCTGCCGACTCGCTATACGCTACTACGATAAATAACTCTCTGGTCAGAGATTCTGTCATGCCTCGCCATCGCTGGTAATGAATACATACGCGTTTCAAGGTTAGTACTGTATTTCCTTTTCTCTGCTGTGTTTCTTTGTACCCTGGAACTCTGTTCTCCAGGCCACTTTTATTTGCCCCACCCTGTGCTATAAGGGCTGAATATTAATAGAACTGACAGACTAGAGAGACAGATTGCTGACTGGAAACATGTGTCCAGAAATGGACGGTGTGTGTGCAATGACTAAAAGTCGTCCTGGATCACAGTACAGAGCTGCATGGCATCCACATCACAACAGGTGTTCAAACTGCCCTCCACATCTACATCTACATTTATACTCCTCAAGCCACCCGACGGTGTGCGGCGGAGGGCACTTAACGTGCCACTGTCATTACCTCCCTTTCCTGTTCCAGTCGCGTACAGTTCGCGGAAATGACTGCTGGAAAGCCTTCGTGCGGGCTCAAATCTCTCTAATTTTACATTCGTGATCTGCTCTGGAGGTATAAATAGGGGAAAGCAATATATTCGATTCATCATGCAGAAACGCACCCTCTCGAAACCTGGACAGCAAGCTACACCGCGATGCAGAGCGCCTCTCTTGCAGAGTCTGCCACTCGAGTTTGCTAAACATCTCCGTAACGCTATCACGGTTACCAAATAACCCTGTGACGAAACGTGTCGCTCGTCTTTGGATCTTCTCTATCTCCTCCATCAACCCGACCTGGTACGGATCCCACAATGATGAGCAGTACTCAAGTATAGGTCGAACGAGTGTTTTGTAAGCCACCTCCTTTGTTGATGGACTACATTTTCTCAGGACTCTCCCAATGAATCTCAACCTGGTACCCGCCTTACCAACAATGAATTTTATATGATCATTCCACTTTAGATCTTTCCGTACGGATATTCCCGGGTATTTTACAGAAGTAACTGGTACCAGTGTCTGTTTCGCTATCATATAATCATACAATAAGGATCCTTCTTTCTATGTATTCGCAATACATTACATTTGTCTATGTTAAGGGTCAATTGCCACTCCCTGCACCAAGTACCTATCCGCTGCAGATCTTCCTGCATTTTGCAGCAATTTTCTAATGCTGCAACGTTTCTGTATACTACAGCATCATCCACGAAAAGCCGCATGGAACTTCCGACACCATCTCCTAGATCATTTATATATATTGTGAAAAGCAATGGTCCCATAACACTCCTCTGTGGCACGCCAGAGGTTACTTTAACGTCTGTTGACATCTCTCCATTGAGAACAACATGCTGTGTTATGTTTGCTAAAAGCTCTTGAATCCAGCCACACAGCTGGTCTGATATTCCGTAGGCTCTTACTTTGTTTATCAGGCGACAGTGTGTAACTCTATCGAACGCCTCCCGGAAGTCAAGGAAAATGGCATATACCTGGGAGCCTCTATCTAATATTTTCTGGGCCTTATCAACAAATAGAGCGAGTTGGGCCTCACACGATCGCTGTTTCCGGAATCCATGTTGATTCCTACAGAGTAGAGTCTAGGTTTCCAGAAATGACATGATACACGAGCAGAAAACAAGTTCTAAAGTGCTACAACAGATCGATGTCAGAGATATAGGCCTATAGTTTTGCGCATCTGCTCGACAATCCTGCTTGAAAACTGGAACTACCTGTGCTCTTTTCCAATCGAAATGGCACCCTGTCAGGTCCAGTTGACTTTCCTCTGTTGAGTGATTTCAGTTCCTTTTCTATTCCTTTGACACTTATTTCGATGACAGCCTTTTTTTCGTTCGTGCGAGGATTTAGAGAAGGAACTGCAGTGCGGTCTTCCTCTGTTAAAAAGGTTTGGGATTGTAGGTGATAGGGACAGTAGCTATTGTCATGCAGGACACACATAATCGTACTTTGGCGTAAATCATGTTGGTGGGCCACTTGTCTGGAACTTGTACTACGGTTCATCTCAATAATATCGTGTGGAACCCGGTCCTTCAAATCTGGTCTACGCACAGCCCGCCGCCTCCCAGCACGTTCGTATGTCTAGAAGGATCAGTCATCACACAAACTCCTAAAAAGGGCACAAGATGTTGTGTGATGGGGGTGTCTGTGGGGGTACTTGTTTTTGTGTAGCCGCGCTGCCTCTCGACCGTTTCCATCTGCTTGGCAGTACCCTCCATGACGTTGAGACAACGGCCGTGCCACAGTGGAAACACCGGTTCCCGTGAGATCTTCGACGTTAAGCGCTGTCGGGCGTGGCCGACACTTGGATGGGTGACCATCCTGCCGCCATGCGCTGTTGCCATTTTTCGGGGTGCACTCAACCTCGTGATGCCAACTGAAGAGCTACACGGCCGAATAGTAGCGGCTCTGGTCACAGAAAACCATCATAACGCCTGGGAGAGCGGTGTGCTGACCACACGCCCCTCCTGTCCACATGCTCAACTAAGGATGACAAGGCGGTCGGATGGTCCCGATGGGCCACTTGTGGCCTGAAGACGGTGTCCTTTTTCCATGAGGTTGAAGCTCATTCGTCCACATCTGTATACCAATAGTTATGTTTCTGTGGAGGGCGCACCTTGAGGAAAAAAAAACCACTGATGATGCTGAAACTTTAGCGAAACATGTCTGCGAAATGAAACAAAAGATAAAAGTTGTGTTTTGCCCGAGAACCTTTTCTATTACTATTTATTAAATATGTTATCAGGGTGGTTACTTCTAGCTTAGTTTAGCAACTACCATAAATTTTATCGACTTAGTGGTCAGACATAAAGGCCCAAGATGCAGAACTTGCGATATAAACAGGTGAAGAATTTAATTTACTGTAGAAACATACGTGGTGGTCAACAACACTGAATGTACATAATTTTAGATGGTCTTTTTTACTTATCATGAATACTATCGTCTCCATTCAGTGGCCCTATGTCTTCAACACTGTCAGAAGAAGTTGAAAATATTAGCGATGAATAGGTGGAATGATGCACAAAAGTTTCCCCACGTTCTTCTTCTCCTCTGTAACAGCCTAGGGTCCTGTGTCCTGTCTTCACTGAGGTATGTTAACCAGTGAGACTGGGTGTCCTTTTCGCATCCCTATCTGAAGTCCAACTTCTAATAGTCCATTCCCATTGAAATAGTTTCTCTGAAAGAAAGTTTTTTTTTTTTTTTTTTTTTTTTTTGGGAAAGTGTGTGAATGCTTCATTCGTTTGGAACCGAATCCACTGCATCCTTACCCATGACACTGGATGTTCTTCAGTGTCACTCATCATCATGAATTCAAGTTTTCCTGAGATAAGAAAACATTGTTTGTCATTATACTAGCATGAAACAGATTGTTTAACTTTGTAATAATATTGTAGCAGCCACCAGGACGAAATATCTCTTGTGTCTTGAAGCAGTTTTCTAGTGAGGTAAAGTCACGATCATCAGGAATCGATCAGTAGTAATCTTCGATTTCAGTGTTATTCTTTTCACTCGGAACTAATTTCAATAATGTTACGACTGTCTTCCAATTCCTGTCCTGTCCTGTACAGGTATCAGTGTAGATGTTTTAAGGTTGGCGCTTCTGTACTGACGTGTTGAACAAGCAGTCAGCCGTTTCTAGGGACCCTTGTCAACTATTCACTCCATCCTAGCAGCACATGAATCTTAATATTTTGATGACAGCTCATGGCAACCAAAACTGTAAACATAAAAGTTCCTCTTGTAATAAGCTACTTGACATGCCAGTCTAGGAATGACAATACCTTTTCTAAATCAAAGAAAAAGACATATTCTATCAGAGACTGACTTTTCAGTTTCCAGTTTCATAGACTTCCAAGCTTTTTCAGCCTTGCACAGATGCAGTTCTTGGTGTTGTTAAAGCTTCACGTTTTCTTGTTCATCCGTCGACTGGCTGAGGTTATACCAAGAATATCACAATGTTCAGAAGTTTCCTTGTGAAGAGTGTGAAATTACATCTTGAGCTCGTTGTTAAAAGTTAGAAAAACATTTGTTTCTGCAGTTGCAGCTTGGGTTACGGAATGATTTTTCTGCAACTACTTTTCCCGTTCTTGTTGTGTATGATTATCTACAATTCCTTTTTCTCTTTTTGAGTTTTTTCTTATTTATTTTCCTCTTCTCATATCACTTTGTGCATCTGCTGCGTCATCGTTTTATTTTTGAATTCAGCTAAATCATCTTGTGTCCCCCTACCACGAATGCCATCTATTGAAATAAAAACATAATTGTTAATAAACCTATTGAAATTATGAAAACATATCTATCATTGCCTTCTAAAACAGAACAATGCACTGGTTTGGTTTTTTTGCAGCATCTTTTATACCCAAAGGCTGTAGGTTGCTGGGACACCTTCAGGCTATCACATGTTAGGGCAACTGGTGTAACTCAATTTTTAGGTTATGAATTTTCAGAATTCATTTTATAGTAATGCAGAGTTTATCTACAGCTGTTACACATAAGACGGTCTACTTTATATTGGTAGAAGCATCTAAACATAAGAAACTACGAATTACGATGTTAAAGTATTGGTAGTAATAAAAGGAGAAAATAAGCAAAAAAACGTGTTAACGCTTCGGACGACTGAGAACGTGAAGGAAAATATTCGTCGCTGGATTGGTTATCATCCCAGATGCTTCGTCGACGCTGTTTTTGTTGATAAGACTCACGTTGATTCACACTAAACACAATTGGAAAAATTAAAAATCATCACTTCATATGACTGGACCTGTCAGAAGATCGAATACCTACAGCGAATTGATAAAACTTTGTACAACAGCACAGTGGCACTGCCGGATTAAGCCAACGTGGGGGCCGCGGCGAACGCTAATGACAGACCCTTGGTTTGCTTTACGCCTCAAAGCTTAGGATGTAAAATAAAACATCTCTTTACTTTGTTCCCAGAACGATACGTGATTTTCTTGGATGGTTATCGTCATGAAAACATTCAAATCGTATAAAAACACAAACGCTACCTTACAGCAGTCACATTTTTAATGCAAGTTGACTTCATTAGATTTATGGGAAGTAATAAAATTAAAACAACGATTGAAATGAGGAATTCGAGGATCAGAAATTGAATTTCTAATAATTAATTCAGGTGATACTGAGGGAATTAGAATAGGAAATGGCTCTGAGCATTATGGGTCTTAACTTCTGAGGTCATCAGTCCCCTTGAACTTAGAACTACTTAAACCTAACTAACCTAAGGACATCACACACATCCATGCCCTTGGCAGGATTCGAACCTGCAACCGAAGCGGTCGCACGGTTCCAGACTGTAGCGCCTAGAACCACTCGGCCACCCAGGCCGGTTTAGATTAGGAAATGAGACACTTCAAGTAGTAGATGTGTTTTGCTATTTGGGGAGAAAAATAACTGATGATGGTCGAAGTGGAGAGGATATAAAATGTAGACTGGCAATGGCAAGAAAGCGTTTCTGAAGCAGAGAAATTTGTTATCATCGAGTACAGACTTAAGTGTCGGGAAGTCTTTTCTAAAAATATTTGTATGGATGTGAAACATGGACGATAACTACTTTAGACAAGAAGAGGAAGCTTTCGAAATTTAGTGCTACAGAAGAATTCTGAAGATTAGATGCGTATATCAAGTAACTAATGAGGAGGTACTGAAAAGAATTGGGGAGAAGAGAAATTTGTGCCACTACTTCACTAGAAGAAGTGATCGGTTGGTAGGACATGTTCTGAGGCATCAAGGTACCACCAATTTAGGATTGGAGGGCAGCACGGAGGGTAAAATCGTAGAGGGAGACCAAGATTTTGTATCCCGCCTGGAAGGCAGCGCGTGGGTCTGCTCCTGAAAACTGAAAGGTTGACCGAATGAAGGAAGCGAGTAGGAGCAGGTGAGGTAAAACACGTCGGTGCTGCAAGTAAAGTAAAAGTGGTTTACTGGTGCATGAATATATACAGAAGCATACATAACTTTGTATAGATGAGCACGAAGTGCGAAGCCTTAGTGCGAAGTCTCTATACGAAGCGAAACTGAAGCGAAGTGTCCCGACCTTGTGGTCTTGATCAAAATGGGTAGAGTCTGCAGCGGCGCTCGTAGAGCTGCACAGCGCCGGCTAGAGGGCGCTGTCGTCGGTGTTGGTGTCGTAGTGCCAACCTATGAACTTGCACCTACACCGTGGCATCTTAGCTATCGATACCATACAGGAGATGAATACAGTAAGCAGATTCACAAGGATATAGGGCGCAGTAGTTACGTGGATATGAAGAAGCTTGCACAGGATAGAGTAGCATGTAGAGCTGCATCAAACCAGTCTCATGCCTGAAGACCAGAACAACAACTGTCTCACGAGGAATTAACTTTGTCACACTTTCACAAATCAGGGCGTACCATGGTAGATACCTGCCCGGTGTAAAATCTGCCACACAATCCTACGCCACTATACCGATGATTTCGAAAATTCAGTCCCACACCTGGTGTCTCAGTGGCAAATAAATCGTTACTGTATTGGGAAGTAAATGAATCATTTCATTATAAGATCAGACAGCTATAGCCGATACCTACATAGATGTATGCGTAGCTCGTAGAACCTACTTGTTTTTAATTTTGTAGCGTATATAAACAAAACAAATACGCTTACCTTATTCTTCAGTTCCTCTCGTTCACTTGTCGTCAAATTTCGCAGTCAATACATAAAATTATGTTTGACTCTTTGAATATTTTCAACAGGAATATTCTAAACTAGTAGCCCACAGAGACCGACAAAGAAAAAACGTCACAAAATAAACTTAGCACCCGCGAAACTACAACACGCTATACTACAATACTATACTAAAAAGAAAGCAAGTTTCACTCTACACGGCTGGTGTCGAAAGTACTGTAAGAAAGGTAAATATACTGCAGAAGGAATTGACGACTGTAATAGCAGACTCACAAACATCAATAGAGTATCCATTATTTATTTTCTTGTGTATTATCTGTTGATAATCTGTTGCAATCTGTAGTGTTATTACGACTAGCACAGACAACATTAGGGAATTCCTCCGTGTGTCCTGCGGTTTTGTCAACTTATGGTGTGCTACAATTGTTAATATTCATCCTAGGCGTGAAAGCCACTTACTTTCCATTCATATCTAACTTGATAGATGCGCGTGACCCGTATCATTTGCCGACTCTTTCTACATGGCTAACCGCCTCTGCACAGTGGAGTAGCTCCCAGGTGCACAACTTTGTCAGCGGATAAATTCTACGTGAGAGACAAATTACACCATTTGTCCTTTTTTCAGAATACCACTACTTATACGTCTGGGAAATATATGGTCATACACCTACGTAGATAAACCAGAGGCAAGTATTGTTTGCGTTGCTTGTTTTTTGTAGATAATTTTTGTTGAAGTCCTCCATGAGCTTGACGCCTCTCTTAGCCGGAAACACTTAAATTTTCTTTTTAACAACTAGGAGTAGGATGTTGATGGAATGGTCACTTTTATAGCCCTGTGAAGGGTTGGTCTTGACAAACTTGTCATTATAACCCCGTCTGGAATAATATTCTTATTTTATTAAAAATAACTGTTCATTCTCATTATTGATTACGATTACGATTCCTACTCGAAAACGATTAACATTTTTGTCTGACAGTTGCGATTCAAGATTGAATGAGTTGCTCACTTTGATTTTTGATTTCGGGGACTACTCAGGCCCAACGACGGTCAAGACAGGTACCATAAGTGATTTTCCAGTTTTGGTAAGTTCACATGGAAGATATCACGATTGATAACCTGATATTTATAATCTGCGAAAAAATACTGAAATGTAGTTACAGTACTTTGTCTTCAGAAGGGGCATAGACTCAATATATGTCACACACACAATGATAACTAAATTAAAAGTTTCGCTAATTGTATTTTCTTCTCGTAGCGATGATTCAGACTCATCACTGAACATAAAAATTTTCAACCAACAAGCAGCTTTCGTCATCCGTCCTGTAGGCTGCATGAGTCCTGGACCAGGGAAAGATACTGCTCGAGGATGTACTTTGACAAGGTATATAGAAGTTAGTTCTAAAAATTCAAAACTGTTTTCTCTAGGACGCCACTACCTCAACGACTGTCGAACAAAATCGAGGATTCGAGACTGGATGACAGTGTGCGCTGGCCTTAGGGTGCTGAATAGCAGCCTGAGATTTATAAACATCGATTCCAGACAAAGCGGTTTAAATTTTTTTCATGCTTGATGTGTGTTGCTACAGCTCGTATAGCGGGACTCAGCTACACGTAGTGCGCCATTCACCCACAAAGGATCAGCTCTTGGGTGAGCAAGGGATTCCGTGCGAAACATTCTTTTCTTTTTCAGTGACCTGTTAGATTTATTGTCCTTGATAGACGAAAGGAGCAAGTAAAAAATGATTAATACTGATATATAGAACGACGTCATTTAAAGAATTTATGAAAGTTGTGTCCTCATTTCCAAGAAGTTAAAGACATGAACCATTTTCATCGCTGAAGATCAGAGGTGTTGAGTAGGATCCAAGTTCTGTACTTTACCAATGCAGGAGGTATATGGGACTGCTTCTCCATTGAAAACAGCTCAACACACAGTAGCGGCCGATGTCTAAGTAGCCCAAGACGGCTTCTCCCTCCCTGCACAGAGTTTGAGTGTGGCCTACTCTGTTGTTTCCCAGTGTTGTTGCTGACCCTATTGTTAAGACGGTAACCTCATTATCTGTTGTCCTGACATGCCGTTGACACACAAAATGCGCTATACAGGTGTGCACCTTCTCCCCTACAGAGTGAAAAACGTGCTTCGTCATATAACTTTCCCGCAGAAGAAACTGATCATAAAATGAACTTAGCAAAAAGAACTAAGCAAGAACCAAATGTAACGAAAAATTACAATGACTACATTTCATCGAACAGCAATGAACTATTGCCTCACGCCGCATTTACAAAGGACAATCCCATGGCAGTACTCTTAAACCATAAATAACAAACCACTTTATAAACATATAATTAAATTTTATACTTGTTAGTAAATTATTAATAAGTCTTAATGGTTTAAAAGTGCATAGTACATGATGATATTGCCAGCCGTGATGGCCGAGCAGTTCTAGGCGCTTCAGTCCGGATATTCACGGTACACTCGTGAAATGGTCATACGGGAAAATCTCGGAGACGCTGTGTCCAACCTCTCGTTCCCCGGCTGTGACATGATCGTCAAACTCACTTAAATCTTGATAAAACCGATCTAACAACTGCGCCAGACACTTCTTGTCTTATTTATGCGTTGTCGACCTCAGTGCCTATTCTGCCTGTGCGTATACGTCTGTATTTGAATACGCATGACTATACCAGTTTCTTTGCCGCTTCGGTGTATATGTATCTAACTAGTGTATGAGCAGTTGTAAATGTCAAGAGTTTTAATATCATCATGGTCCAAATGGCTCTGAGCACTATGGGACTTAACATCTGAGGTCATCAGTCCCCTAGAACTTAGAACTACTTAAACCTAACTAACCTAAGGACATCACACACATCCATCCCCGAGGCAGGATTCGAACCTGCGACCGTAGCGGTCGCGCGGCTCCAGGCTATAGCGCCTAGAACCGCTAGGCCACTCCAGCCGGTTGACCAGACACTTCCTTCACAACTGACCATATGGTTTTAATTTTATCCTGTGAATTAGCTATTGTATTTGCGTACGACATACTCTTTGCCTTCTTAATAACTTTTTTAAGCACCTTACAATACTGTTTGTAGTGGGTTACTGTAGCTTGATTGTGACTACTAACACTTTGATATAACTTCCGATTTCTTCTACATGGTACCCTTATCTCACTAGTCAGACACCCATGCTGTCTTTTATTGCGACTACACAATTTAAAACGTTGTAATGGAAAGCAACTCTCAAAGAGCATGATAAATGTGTTAAGGAATGCATTATATTTGTTATCTCTGTTATCGACAGTATAAACATCCTGCCAATCTCATTGTTTAGCGAGGTTTAAAACGCTCTCTACTGCCATTGGATTATCTTTCCTACGTAGTTTGTAATTATGTGTGACGTTTGCCTCTTGGCATGCATCCTCATAATGGCGCTAATAGCGTGAATCGTATGCGATTGGTGCAAAATCTGAACAGACGCGATCTTTCGGATGTAGACGCACACCTACCAACCTTAGTTCTCCCGTGGTACTGCGACTTTTTTCCGTCAGTATAGTATCATGTATAGTGGGTGACTGGCTCGTAGAATATTTCACTAATACAACCCACTTTGTTATACTGAACAGTGAATATTTGTCAGAAGTGAAATTAACACCGGGTTGACTCAGTTTGCATAACCCACTTGTGGAAACTGGATTAGCAGCACTGCAAGACCGACCGCTGTACAGTTTCATCTGTACAGAGGAGCGCAGTCGTTGGAGGACCGTAAGTAATTGTACAAACACTTACACAAAATTGCCTTTTGGAGTAACGAATGGCAGATGTCTTTAAACGTAGCTCGTGACCTCGACGCTATCTGTATGATAAGCCCGGCGCGGCCTCGCTGCTGCAGTTGCCAAGCGACAGCACACGCGGGGAATTCCCTTTCTTCGTGCTGACTGGCGCGTTATCGTAGTCTGCCGCAATGAGACATACTTTTCGTGCGATATGAGGCGGGATGCGAAGGTCACGACCATATTGCAGCGTCTCATCACGTGTGCTCCGCGAAAACCATGGTGGCGGATAGGGAGCAAACCAAACTGAGGTCATACTTAATCCGCTTTCCGCACACTTCGAAACTGCCTCGTTTAATTCGTTGCGTTCATTTGAATTCTGGTATCTCGTGTTCATATTTATGCGGGTAAAAAACAGTTTTCAAGTAATGCATCGTGTATAACACTGTTTTGGCGATATCTATGCCCTTCAACAGTACAGTCTGGAACCGCGCGACCGCTACGGTCGCAGGTTCGAATCCTGCCTCGGGCATGGGTGTGTGTGATGTCCTTAGGTTCGTTAGGTTTAAGTTCTAGGGGACTGATGACCTCAGAAGTTAAGTCCCATAGTGCTCAGAGACATTTGAACCATTTTGTTATGCCCTTCCATCTCCCACCAATGTGAAATAATCCTGAGGGATCCACTAATGATAAAGCCAACTCATTTGTTGTCCAGTTTCCTGAGCTCCACTCGGTAATACGAGGGTGGTATGAAAATTTTAAGAACGGAACAGAAAAAAAG
Source organism: Schistocerca nitens (assembly GCF_023898315.1). NCBI lineage: Eukaryota > Metazoa > Arthropoda > Insecta > Orthoptera > Acrididae > Schistocerca > Schistocerca nitens. Next base: position 66,211,113 of record NC_064624.1, read on the forward strand.
TACTTACATCACTGAAAATCTTGTTACTTTTCAATGTAGTCTCCTTGTAGATTAATCCACTTGGTCCAACGATGTTCTAGTGCCTTCAACCCATCTCCAAAATGAGTTTCCTCCAGGCCCGCAAAATAGTTGTCAACCCAGGCTATCAATTCTTCGTTTCAAGTGAATCTTCGTTCACCGAGAAAAATTTTCGGTTTTGGGAAGAGATGGAAGTCTAATGGAGCCATATCAGGTGAATAGGGCAGGTGTGGCAACAATTCATACCTCAGTTCGTGTAATTTGGCCATGGTGATGGTACATGCGTGCGGGTGCATATTGTCTTGATGGAAAATGACTTTCTTCCTTGCTACACCTGGGCTATTTTCGGGTATCTTTTGTTGCAATTTGTCCGGGAGGTTAGCATAGTATTGTCCAGTAATTGTTTGCCCAGTGGGGAGATAATCTACAAACAGAACACCTTTCTCATCCCAGAACACTGATGCCATGACCTTACGCGTCAAAGATATTGTCTTTGCTTTCTTTGGTTGCGAATAATCAGCATGTTTCCACTGCTTTGACTGTTGTCTTGTCTCTGGGGTATAGTAGTGCTCCCAAGTTTCATCTGTGGCCCCAGACTAGCGTTAAAGATCTTGTTTGTTTCTTCTAAAACGGGTCAAACTTTGTTCATGTATGTCCATTCTCATACGATTTTCATCCAGTGTTAAGAGTCGTGGCACCCGTCTTGCAGATACGTTTTTCATTTCTAATTCTTCAGTTAAAATGCGATATACCCTTTCAGATGACATGTGGCAAGCATGAGAAATTTCACGCACTTTGAATCGGCAAACCTCCGTGACCATTTTCTGCCCTTTTGCAATGATTTATGGAGTAGTGACACATCTTGGCCGACCACTGCGCAGATCATCATGTAAGCTCTCCTTACCAAATTTAAATTCACTCGGCAACAGTTAAATAAGAAGGAGCAGAGTCCTCCAGTGTATTCTGGAAATTGGCATGAATGTCTGCTTCCATACCTTTCTTTACGAAGCACTTAATCACTTCCAGAATCTCGATTTTTTTCCATCTTCGCAAATCACTATGCGGGAACAACAATAGAGCCACGTCACCGCCACAGCCCTCTTCGAAGAACACTGGCGTGGAAGGTGTTTATAGACAACAGTCCAATGAATATCTCGTGAAAAACTCGTTGCGCTAGCGCTGGCCTCTGGTGGTGATTCTGAGAACATTTCAAACCACCCACGTATTTGTTACCTAATCGCTCATTCATCAAGTTGAAGCTTCACTATCTAAATGTCTCTTGGCATACATCGAAGAAGTAGTAGGTGTAGTTGCCACCTATCAGTCTGGTTATGTATCCTGGTTTTTTTTTTTTTTTATTTAACGGTTCTCTTGTCCCTTTTACCACTTGCCATTACACAAAAGACTGTCAACTGCCAGTTGACCCAATACATTCACATCGTTTTCACATTAAGGTCTCACTGCCCAAAACTCGAAACTTGTAGTACACACTGAGTATTCATATCTGAGAAATATTGAAACTGCTCTTTCGGAAACTCTGTCCACTTTACGACAAGCATTCAAGGATACTTAGGACCACGACAGTTCAAATCCACATCTGACCAAACGGATTTATGATCTCCGTGAATTTCTTAAATCACTCCAGGCAAATGCTGGGATTCATCCTCTGAAAAATCACAGCCCATTTCTTTCCCTATCCTTGAATCATTCCGAGCTTCTGCTCCGGTTTTAATCTCTTCCATGTCAACGGGACGTTAAACCCTTGTCTTCCTTCCTTTTTTCTCAGCTAAGTTTTTATTCTTTTATTGATTTATTTTGCTACCGATCCAGTCGTTTGATCCAAACATTATGATTGAAATCACATCGATTTGCACTGTAACTTGGTGATACTACAATTTTCTTCATTGATTTCATTAGAAAGACTTCGGTCTTTATTTCAGTGATTTAAAGAAGTAACTTCCAAAATTTGAGTTAGCAGAGATTTATCTGCACTGGAGGTGAAAAGTACAATGTAATCATCAGACCGGTGTTTTCAATAAATTTACAGTAGCACGACAGTGTTTGACGTTTATCGCATTGAGACGCACTCCTTTTCCTTTCTTTCAGATTCCACATGCTGGAAACTTCCTCTCAGGACTTTCAACATAAGCCCAGGAAGTTGGACCGAGCGAGGTGGAGCAGTGGTTAGACACTGTACTAGCATTCGGGAGGACGACGGTTCAATCCCGCGTCCGGCCATCCTAATTTAGGTTTCCCTAAATCACTCCAGGCAAATGCCGGGATGGTTTCCCTGAAAGGGCACGGCCGACTTCTTTCCCCATCCTTCCCTAACCCGATGACACCGATGACCACGCTGTCTGGTCTCCTTCCCCAAGCAACCAACCAACCAACCAACCCAGGAAGTTAGCGTCTCACTGCCTGACTTCACGTACAATAATGAAGTCTAGTGGAAGCTGTACCTCTGATGCATATATCCTTCAGAGTAACAACATAGGTTGAGTTAATTCCTAAAATCTCAAGGGATCTTAGTAACGATTTTCTTGGGATCTGCATTACTGACTCGAGCCTTGATCTGCATAAACATTTAAACAGGTCCGGAAATACTAGTAAGGGTCTGTCTCTGTTGTTAGTTACCAGTTCGCCGGCCCGAGTGGCCGCGCGGTTCTAGGCGCTACAGTCTGGAGCCGCGAGACCGCTACGGTCGCAGGTTCGAATCCTGCCTCGGGCATGGATGTGTGTGATGTCCCTAGGTTAGGTAGGTTTAAGTAGTTCTAAGTTCTAGGGGACAGATGACCTCAGAAGTTGAGTCCCATAGTGCTCAGAGCCATTTCAACAATTTTTTTTAGTTACCAGTTCTTTGTCATGTGCTGTCTTAGCACGCATAATGTACTGTCTGTCGACAGTGAGTTTGTCTTTTCCTTTTGTTATACAGTTACCATTTGCTGTTATTCATCGTATCACTTGCTCAGTACATGTGCTAGCATCGTTTGCAAGACGGTTTCGAATAGCGTTGTTTAATTCCAGCTATTCCAACGTTTTCCTACTGTCTTGCTTGAAACTGTCGGTTCCTTCTCACACAGTGACATTGTTAAATTAGACGTTTCCTCTCCACTGATTACATGGAACATCTTTTGTGGTTTACGTGGAATACGTTAAATAATTGTCCCTTTTGTTTATTTCTGTATTATCTCAATTTTCCCTTATAAATTGTCTCACCTCCTGATGAATTTTCATGATCAACTATTCCAATTTTCTTTCTGAGGAGTTTGCTCCCTTGTAGCGTTGTACATATTTTTACACTGAAGACCCAAAGAAACTCGTACTCGCTAATATCGTGTACGGCTCCTACAGGGACGTAGAAGTGCCGCAACACGACGTGGCAAGGACTCCACTAATGCCTGAAGTAGTGCTGGAGGGAACTGACACCATAAATCCTGCAGGGCTGTCCATGAATGCGTTGGAGAACGAGGGGTTTAACATCGCTGCAGAACATCACATTGCAAGCCATCCTAGATAAGATCAATGATGTTCATGTCTCGGGAGTTTTGTGGCAAGCAGAAGTGTTTAAACTAGAAATAGTGTACCTGGAGCTACTCTGTAGCAATTCTGGACGTTTGGGGTGTTCCACTGTCCTGCTGGAGGTGGCCAAGTGCGTCGGAATACGCAACGGAAACGAATGGATCTAGGTGATAGGATGCTTACGTACATGTCAGCTGTCAGAGTCGTACCTAGAAGTATCAGGAGCCCCAATCACTCCAACTGCACACGACCCACACCATACAGAGGCTCCACCAGGATGAGCAGTCCCCTGCTGAGATGCAGGGTCCGTGGATTCATGAGGTTGTCTCCAGCAGCGCGCACCCGACCAGGCAACTTGTTCCCAGTCGTCAACAGTTCATTGTCAGTGCAGACAGGACGAGGCGAGGAGGCCTAAGCTTTCTGTCGTGCAGCCATCTGGTTCGCACGCTGACATTTGTTCGTGACACAGCATTGAAATCTGCAGAAACTTGCGGAAGGGTTTCACTTCTGTCACGTTGAACGATTCTCTTCAGTCGCCGTTGGTCCCGTTCTTGCAGGATGTTTTCCCGGCCGCTTCGATACCGGAGATTTGGTGTTTTAAAGGATTCCTGATATTCACAGTACACTCGTGAAATGGTTGTACGGGAATATTCCCAGTTCATCCCTACCTCGAAGATGCTGTGTCCCATCGCTTGTGCCCCGATTATAACACCACATTGGAACTCACATAAATCTTGATAACCTGCCATTGAAGTAGCAGTAACCGATCTAACAACAGCGCCAGACACTTGTTGTCTTGCATATGCGTTGCCGACCGCAGCGCCGTATTCTTCCTGTTTACATATCCCTGTATGTGACTACCCATGACTACACCAGTTTCTTTGGCGCTTGTGTATCTTGGTTAATAATCGATGAAAGGGTGTAGAGTCGAAATGCTTTCGGGAAACTAGGATGCTGGAGTCTACCTGTTCACCTGCACCTGTTGTTTGTAGGACGGTGTGTACGAATTGGGGAAGCTATGTCTCACGCCAGAGTCTGTGTTGATTCTTTGACTGTAGCTTAGTTTCCTCCAGGAAAGTCAAAATGTTGAAGCTTGCAATATGCTCTTGGATTCCCCGACAGACTGACGTGCACCGATACTGGCCTGTGATTTCAAGGCCACCATCCCTTAGCCTTTCGGTAAACAGGAGTGATCTGCGTTCTTTGCCGGCCGGTGCAGTAGATAGTATCACTAGATGTGGGTTGGAGAAGCAGCTGAATCCGCGGCCTATTCACTGTACACTCTAACATGAATTCTGCCAGCACGTGGTTCCTTGTTCGCCTTGCTTCGTCTTAATTGTTTTCCAGAATCAGGAGTGGTAATACACGCATCAAAAAAAGTTTTGCATCACTCCAATTCCCAAAACTTCTATAGGTAGACGTTAACTGTGGATATTGTATCACAGACACAGTCCCTCTGACTGTTCAGAGATGTCACTAAACCAACCCAAAGATATAAACAATCATGCATGAGGAACGCCCATTAGACGGCGGGGGTCCGACAGCCAATCAGTTGCAGTCATTCCACCAGAAAGGAGGTACACGGCTCGTGATGTCTCTAACCGCGCCTAGACGGTCAATACCGCGGTTAGATCGCGTCCGCATTGTTACTTCGTACCAGGAAAGGCTCTCAACAAGCGAAGTGTCTAGCCGTCTCGGAGTGAACCAAAGTGATGTTGTTCGGAGATGGAGGAGATACAGAGAGACAGGAACAGTCGATGACATGCCTCGCTCAAGCCGCCCAAGGGCTACTACTGCAGTGGATGACCGCTACCTACGGATTATGGCTAGGAGGAACCCCGACAGCAACGACACCATGTTGAATAATGCTCTTGGAACTGTCGTGTAGTTATCTCCCCAGTAGATCCTTTACCAACACTGTTAACCTCGGGGCAGGTCTACGCCGGATTTACAGCCGACCCACTGCGTGTTGTATAGAGGCATTGCCATTGGTGTTTAAGGCTTGGGAGAGGTGAAGGAGTTTGGCTGGTAGAGCCAGTGTAGTAGTTTGTGCAGTTTACAGAGACAGTGTGGCAGCTTTGTCGTCTAGGCCCCTGTTGGTAGACGTAGCTGCGACTTTAGTTTTCCTCCCGAGCTAGGGAATATATGTAGGTCCCAGGATTTCGAAGTAGTTGTGGATTACATACTGATTTGGCGAAATCGTCGTTTTGGGCGGTCGATTGGTTGTAGTCCTGTGGAGAGTTCGGGAAGAATGAGTGGTTATTTTTCTGTGACAGATACAGCGTGACGAAACGTCAGAAATCATATTCACAAAGATGTAGTGGCTAATCTGTGGGATACAGTTCGAATCATTATTTACGTAGCAACTTTACGCTACACAGGGTAATCTCCAAGAATGATGCCTATCGAAGACGCTGGGTCCAAATGATACATATCGTACGTCCGATCGGAAATCAATCATGCTACTCCGGTGGCGGGCGTTATGATGAATTATTTGTGATCGTCATTTTTATCTATTTTCCGTTGTTCTCTTACTTGCTCTAAATTACATTCCTCAGCGAATTATTTGTGACTTGCTAGGAAACCCAGACGATTTATGTCGTTAGGGAGTGACATGTCCGGTGTTCTTGACGTTTCTTCGGCGGATTCTCTCACATGGAAGAATCTGATTCCGTGTTTATCCAGCGTAGAAACTTGCTCGACTTTTTGTCGCAAATATGGAGTACTACCGGACGAGGAAAGAAGGGACTGTGCTGGTGCGAAGTACCTTCGTAAGAACAGTTTCGATTCTGAAATACCGTTACAATTTCATTGCGGATAGTGCGGAAAACTAACGAGTATCAGGAAGAATACATGGTTCGTCTCTTTCAAATTATCCATCCAGTCCACCGTAATGGAGTTTCACACGAAAACGCCGACGACGATTGTTTGCAATTAAAAGTATTTTTGTAACGCTCTTCTTTTGTCGTTGCTGCAGCGACCAACGTAAACATACTCATAACTCCCGCCACCACAGTGCATGATCGATTTCCGATCGCACGTTCGATATGTATCGTTTGGACTCACTGACTTCGATAGGCAATCATTCTTGGAAATTACCCTACACAGAAAGAAGTAGAATTATCGCTTCAGTTATCTTTATCCCGGTATAAACATTGTCAAAATACGAGTTTGGTATGAATCGGTATTTGCACTCACTTCATATCTGAGATGAATGATAAAAGTTGTTAAAAGATTACGACTCGGTTACATAGAGATTGTTCTGCGTTGGAGGGAAGTCGTTGCTTGTGAGGACAATGACAAGCTGGATTTACGATTTGGCTTGACGTAATATAATTAAAATACAAGGTCAAAGGATATCAATGATACGATTCGCTGATGACATTGCTATCCTGAGTGAAAGTGAAGAAGAGTTAAACGATCTGCTGAACTGAATGAACAGTCTAATGAGTACACAGTATGGTTTGAGAGTAAATCGAAGAAAGACGAAGGTAATGAGAAGTAGTAGAAATGATAACAGCGAGAAACTTAACATCAGGATTGATGGTCACGAAGTCAATGAAGTTAAGGAATTCTGCTACCTAGGCAGTAAAATAACCAATGACGGACGGAGCAAGGAGGACATCAAAAGCAGACTCGCTATGGCAAAAAAGGCATTTCTGGCCAAGAGAAGTCTACTAATATCAAATACAGGCCTTAATTTGAGGAAGAAATTTCTGAGGATGTACGTCTGGAGTACAGCATTTTATGGTAGTGAAACATGGACTGTGGGAAAACCGGAACAGAAGAGAATCGAAGCATTTGAGATGTGGTGCTATAGACGAATGTTGAAAAATAAGGTGGACAGATAAGGTAAGGAATGAGGAGGTTCTACGCAGAATCGGAGAGGAAAGGAATATGTGGAAAACACTGATAAGGAGAAGGGGCAGGATGATAGGACATCTGCTACGAAATGAGGGAATGACTTCCATGGTACTAGAGTGAGCTGTAGAGGGCAAAAAGTGTAGAGGAAGGCAGAGATTGGAATACGTCAAGCAAATAATTGAGGACGTAGATTGCAAGTGCTACTCTGAGATGAAGAGGTTGCCACAGAAAAGGAATTCGTTGCGGGCCGCATCAAACCAGTCAGTAGACTGATGACAACAAAAAAAAAATTATCTACCATTTGAGTCTGCTGCCACGTCAGTGTTTATTATCGTTGCAGTTGCTAATCACCAAAGGGTTGATCTGTCCTCAGTTTGTTGTCTAAGAGTGCCACTACTGTGCAAGCCAGGCTTCAAGTGTTTGCCAGGCACTCGGCTACTACTGGAATCTTCTGTGATCGGATAGCGATCCACAGTCATAACATCGACTGCCAGTACAAAAACAAAAACTGTACCCAAATCTTGCTGTAGTGGTCGACTGGATGGCTGAAGTAATTCTGCGCGGCACGAGTCCACACCCCAACGGCCTCGCGACGTTGGTGCAGTACGATCCCTTGTCGTTTCCAGTTAGATCTTGAGTACCACCAGTCGGCGCATTACAAATGATCCGAAGTACGTCACATCCAGGCCGTTTTGTGCTGCCCTTAGCATTAAGTAAGTCACTTCCTTAAAATATTTGTTAATTCTTTAAAATATTGTCCTTCGACGGAGACGACAGATTAAATTGTTCTTCTCTTACCCTTGTTGGTTCAAAGGGTTCAAATGGCTTTGAGCTCGATGGGACTTAACATCTGAGGTCATCAGTCCCCTAGAACATAGAACTACTTAAACCCAACTAACCTAAGGACATCACACACACACACACACACGCCCGAGGCAGGATTCCAACCCGCGACCGTAGCGGTCGCGCGGTTCCTCACTGAAGCACCTCGGCCACAGCGACCGGCCCTCTTACCTTTGATCTGTGAAAATACTAAACGAGTTTCACACTAGGTGTAATTGCGTTCGCTGTACGTTAGGATTCTATCATGTGTATTGTCAGACGTTGTCCAACAGTAACCATTCTCTACATATCTTTTTGAGGTTGTACTGGCAGCAGAAAAAATTAGTGGTTCCAGGAAGTGTGTGCAACTGAAACAATGGAATGCACTCGTACTACACTACGCCAGAAATAGCGATCATGGTTTAAGAAGTGTCATGTACGTCGAATGACAGTATTTATGGCGCATTGTACCAGAAAAAATATGAAGTGAGTGGTTTAAAGGACAATCCTTGAATGAGTGTGGAATGTTTTGAGCTGTTGAATACATAAACCCTCTCACGTGGTCAGTCCCTGCAGAAGTAGTTACTTCGTCACTTACAGCAAGTGCAGGCTCTGGGGCCACAACACCTCCATCCCAGATACCCTAAACCAGGCCACTGATAACTCACACTTAACAGACTGCAATTTGTTACTAAGAGGCGGTCTTCAGATGGAGTGCAATACTAAATTATAACAATAACTAACCGCCCTAAGGATAGATGCAGATCTCTAACGTCCTGTGTACTCGTAAATGGTTTGGAAGAAACTTTGGCAGATGTCTTCGACTGTTTACAGACGATGCTCTCGTTTACGGCCTAGGGTCAAAAATCGTTCAAATGACTCTGAGCACTACGTGACTTAACTTCTGGGGTCATCAGTCGCCTACAATTTAGAACTAATTAAACCTAACTAACCTAAGGACATCACACACATACATGCCCGAGGCAGGATTCGAAACTGCGACCGTAGCGGTCGCGCGGTTCCAGACTGTAGCGCCTAGAACCGCACGGCCACTCCGGCCGGCTACGGTCTAGGAATATCGTCACAAGTTAAAAACCCAATGCAAAATGCTTTAGACAAGGTAAGTGGCAACCGATTCTTAACAGTAAGTTTGAGGTCTTCCACATGAGTTACAGTTGCACGTTAAATCACACAAACTTAGAGGTTCTTGATTCAGTTAAATACATGTTATCTGAACATTCTTTTGTCGTTTTGTTATTAAGATAATAGTGTAGTACACCTTGTTTGTAGGTATTGTTCCTTGCAATAGATATCAATAGAATGATTCTTTCTGTAAACAATCGGGTGAAAGTAGTGTTCTTAAAGCGCACTTTATTGCGGAATGGATAACCTGTGGGCGGAAGGATCTGCCGGAATACTAATTTAATTCTGCGTCAAATGCTCTCGATTTGAAATTATGCATTCAAAATGACAGTATTATCTTTGATAATCACCGTAAGACAGTTCAGTCTGGGCAGTTTTTTTATTAATTCACGAACAAAAGAATGTTCAAATTTAGATGGTAATAAACAGAAAGGTAATAAAGAGGGGCATGGGAGGTTTATTTCTATACTATTTTTAGGTAATATGTCTTACAGGAGTAGCCGCTGCAGTTTCAGGAAAAATGCAGTGGACATGACAAAAACTGAACAAGGACCTATTGCAAACTCAATCACCCACAAAATGTGTTGCGATGGTTTTCCTAGTTATCACACGGGACACAATGGAAGGGCTATTGGGGTGAAGTGTAAGGGGCGTCTGCAGGGAAAGAGAAGTGGCCACGTTTAAAGTTCTTCGTTTGCAGAGCATTTGCTTACGAATATTTCTGATCGTTCTCCGACGAAATGGTAAAAAAACAGTGATTTCACGTAAAGAGGTAAAGGCTGTAAATAACATTTGTTAGACCAATTTGAAATATTGAGACACTTATCTAAGAGGGACAGACAGCTGGTGCTGACAAGTGACGTGGGCGCACAGTGTGTGTTTGCCGGCTCCCGCGGGTCGTTTTCCCGTGTACAGTGGTTTACTAGAGGCTGCCACCGGTTTACCACTTTTTAAACGAACATAGCGTTATTCTCAGCCCTTTCGACACGTTCTTCTAATGTTTTGGAGCCTAATCTAAAACTGGCTCTTCTGCCTCAGTACAGCTTGTAAGTTTCTTTAATGCTACTCGGAAGTTGCTCGATTGTTTAAATTCCGTTTTAATAACTTGTAGTTCATGCCCCCTCCCCTCCCTACCCCTTCTTTACAGTATCTACTACTTTCAATATCAGTTTTGCTAAACACGCAGCGAAATGCCTTTATAGTGTTACTCTGTTATAAGAACATTCTCACATTCCGTTTCTACACGTAATTTTAAATCTGTTTCCTGTTGTATCATTTTAGATTACAGTGGCTTTATAAAAGACTCGATTTTCTTTTTCTGTTTTAATTTACGTAAGCTAGTCTATGGAGTCTAGGTGCATTTCTTGGGCGCATATATTTAGCGCACTCTACACGTAACTTTCCTTAACGCTAGAGCCTGTACATTTGGGCAGTTGGCTTTTGCTTATTATCTTATGCACACTGTTATAAATCCAGATGCCATCATTATGCGATACTGTATTCAAGTAAACTTTTACGTCTATGAGAGCCTTATGTCAATAGGCCACTATAATTGGCATCTAATAGTCACTCCTGAAGTACCGTGTTGCTGCAGTCTTAAACTATGGTTTGTAATCTTTTTTTTTGGTTTTTGTTGTTTTGTTCTTGAGATGAGTGCCTCATATGACAGGCGCTGTATACCTTCTTTCAGTGTACTTTAATCAGCGTGTGATGTAACAAGTAAGTAGGCTCATCTCACAATTACAGCGATGTTATCGTAGGACTTTTCCGCGGAAGCTCACGTCGCTTGCAAATGGCTACGGAAGTTTGTGTTCGATATATCTGTAACGTTCGACTCTTTGATCATATTTCACCATCATATGCATAGCAATCCTGACTACGTACAGAAAAGCGCAGAGATTTCCGTACCCTCTGTCCTCTCCACTGTCTAATCAACGTACGCTGTCGCACCTACTTCTCCTGGACCTTAACGCTCTTTTTGAGCAATACGCCAGAGCAAAATGCCTTCTGTCCCACTCCATCATTCAGCCACCTTCTCCAGGTCGTTCTCAGTAGCAGCAACACGGCTCTGGAATGACCTCCCACACTTCATTAGAGAACTCAACAACACCTCCAGCTTCAGACGACAGTTGCTGACATATCTACTCAAGCAACAACACGGTCTAAATGTGTGCTACTCAAGCAACAACAAGGTCTAAATGTGTGCTGCTCAAGCAACAACATGGTCTAAATGTGTGCTACTCAAGCAACAACATGGTCTAAATGTGTGCTACTCAAGCAACAACAAGGTCTAAATGTGTGCTACTCAAGCAACAACAAGGTCTAAATGTGTGCTACTCAAGCAACAACAAGGTCTACGATTGTCCTTGTGCACACTCGTTACTTCTTTGCACCTTTCTTTCCATCGTGATCTCCCTTATTTTCCAGTGTTTTTCGCTGGTGCAGTCTCCTTAAGTTTCCCTTCTCTGAAACTCGCCATGGCAGAAAATATCTACTTTGTACACCTATAAACCATTTTTATACGTACCGGTATCATTAATACTATTATTATACTAATTATTATTTTTATTATTATTACTGTCGTGGTCTTCAGTCCGACGACTGGTTTCATGTAGCTCTTCATCCTACTCCACCCTGTGTGAGACTCTTCTTCTCCCAATACGTGCTGCAACCTACATCTTTCTAAACCTGCTTGCTGACACTACTTATTGCTGACACTTCGGTAATATTCTCACCTGTCAGTACGTTTTTCTTTGGCATTGGAATTATTACATTCTTCTTAAAGTCTCAGTTTATTTAGCCTGTCTGATACATCTTACACACCAAATGGAAGAGTTGTGACGGCTGGCTCTCCCAAGGCTATCTGTATTTCTGACGGCAAGTCATTATTCCCAGAACCTCGTTTCGACTTTGGTCTTTCAGCGCTCTGTCGATTCTTTCGCAGTATCATATCTCCCCTTTCGTCTTCATCTACGTCCTCTTCCATTTCTGTAACATTGCCTTCACGCTCATGTCGCTTGTATACACCCTCTATACACTTCTTACACCTTTCACTTCTTTGCTTCTAATTGGTTTTCCATCTGAGCTCTTGAAATTCATACAGCAGCTCCTCTTTTCTCCAAAGACCTCTTTAATTTTCCTGTTGGTGACGTCTGTCTCTCCCTTAGTGAAATATTCTTCTAAATCCTTACTTTTGCCCTCTGGCCAGTCCTGTTTAGCCATTTTACACTTCTTATCAATCTCACTTTTTAGACTTTAGTATTCCCTTATGCCTGCTTCATTTGCTGTAGTTTTATATTTTCTCCTTTCATCAGTTAAATTCAATAAAGTCTTTCTACTAGGGTTTGTCTGTTTACCTGTTTGTTGCTTCCACTATTCCATCTCTTAAAACTACCCATTCGTTTTCTACTGCATTCCATTCGCCTGTTCTAGCCAGTCGCAGCTACATCAGTCCTGGGCTTCCCCAGCCAGACACAGCCCGCAGGTCTTCCCCTACACCCCAAGTCACGTGGCCTTCCGAACATTCGCCCGCCATTCGGTGGCAGCGCGACTCGAGCTGGCGTACTCCAGGTTGGCTGCGACACCCTCAGAAGCGCACACCAGGATGTGTACGGCGTGAGACGCGTCGCAGGAGCGGTCAGGCACAGCACTCGCAATTTGCGAGGGTTTGGTCCGCACCTCCATCTGCCCTCCCGCTGTTTGGTTTCACTAAACAGAATTAACTGAATGCTTGGGTGCTTCTTTGCCTCCCTCTTCTCATCCTGTCCGAGCCTGTCCCTCATTTCTAATGATCTCACTGTCGAGTGTACATTAATAACCTCCCACATCCTGAGTATGTGGAACGACTTATACTACTGGCCATTAAAATTGCTACACCATGAAGATGGCGTGCTACAGACGCGAAATTTAACAGACAGGAAGAAGATGCTGTGATATGATTAGCTTTTCAGACCACTCACACAAGGTTGGCGCCGGTGGCGACACCTACAACGTGCTGACATGAGGAAAGTTTCCAACCGATTTCTCATACACAAACAGCAGTTGACCGGCGTTGCCTGGTGACGCGTTGTTGCGATGTCTCGTATAAGGAGGAGAAATGCGTACCATCACGTTTCCGACTTTGATAAAGGTCGGATTGTAGCCTATCGCGACTGCGGTTTATCGTATCGCGACATTGCTGCTCGAGTCGGTCGACATCCAATGTTAGCAGAATATGGAATCGGTGGGTTCAGGAGGGTAAAACGGAACGTCGTGCTGGATCCCGACGGCCTCGCATCACTAGCAGTCGAGATGACAGGCATATTATCCGCATGGCTGTAGCGGATAGTGCAGCCACGTCTCGATCCCTGAGTCAACAGATGGGGACGTTTGCAAGACAACAACCATTTGCACGAACGGTTCGACGACGTTTGCAGCAGGAACTATTAGCTCGGAGGCCGTGGTTGCCGTTACCCTTGACGCTGCATCACAGACAGGAGCGCTTGCGATGGTGTACTCGACGACGAACCTGGGTGCACGAATGGTAAAACGTCATTTTTTCGGATGAATCCAGGTTGTGTTTACAGCATCGCGATGGTCGCATACGTGTTTGGCGACATCGCGATGAACGCACATTGGAAGAGGGTATTCGTCATCGCCATACTGGCGTATCACCCGACGTGATGGTATGGGGTGCCATTGGTTACACGTCTCGGTCACCTCTTGTTTGCATTGACGGCACTTTGAACAGTAGACGTTAAATTTCACATGTGTTACGACCCATCGCTCTACCCTTCATTCGATCCCTACGAAACCCTTCAGCAGGATAATGCACGACCGCATGTTGCAGGTCCTGTACGCGCCATTCTGGATACAGAAAATGTCCGACTGCTGCCTTGGCCAGCACATTCTCCAGATTTCTCACCAACTGAAAACGTCTGGTCAATGGTGGCCGAGCAACTGGCTCGTGACAATACGCCAGTCACTACTCTTGATGAACTGTGGTATGGGGTTGAAGCTGCACCGGCAGCTGTACCTGTACGCGCCATCCAAGCTCTGTTTGACTCAATATCCAGGCGTATCAAGGCCGTTATTACGGCCAGAGGTGGTTGTTCTGGGTACTGATTTCTCAGGATCAATGCACCCAAATTTCGTGAAAATGTAATCACATGTCAGTTCTATTATAATGTATTTGTCCAATGAAAACCCATTTATCATCTGCATTTCTTCTTGTTGTAGTAATTTTAAAGACCAGTAATGTATGTTCCATTGCTGACAAAGATCCTACATTGAGTCTCAGTTTCAGGACGAAAAGGCTCACAGTATCTGAATAACTTACCAGTTGGTTATAATTAAACTTTCACTATGTCATGGAAACTAATCACCATACGAGTTCCAAACTTGGTAGCACTGATGTCCAGAGCAAGAGGTGTATGGTTTCCATGCGTCTCAGCGCCACTGTGGCTACCAGGTACTGTGAACAGTCATCGCGATTCATAGTCTCACACCTGACCAGTCGCAGTGCACTTGTTGACGTGTCAACATGAGCTTGGACAAAAGGAGCAGGACATTACTGGTGAAGCCCTATTACCAAAACAACAGTAATGCTGCAGCTGCGCTTCGAGAATATCGCCGTGTGAAAGGATTACGGAAGGGTCCTCTTTCTCCACCTGCTGTGTTCAGGCTATTGAATCATCTGGAGAACTGGTCGTCGCTCCGGGATGATATCGCTGTAGCTATGGCAGACAAGCTGCGCGCAAATTTCGATCGTCGGGCAGTGCAAGTTACACATCTCGTGGTTCACTGAACAAAGGTGCTTCGGACCATTCTCAAATGGTTTCCATACAAGTTCCATATGGTACAGCTGCTTGCACCACAGGAAGGACAACGACCTGTTGAGTTGGCTGTCCACTTTCTGGCAAAGATTGAAGCTGATCATCCTATGAACAGACGAATCTCATTTTTCTCTGATGGGTGAGGTGGAGTGTGGGGATCTTCACCTCCAGTGACTGTGCATGAAGTTCCTCTGTACAGTGAACGTGCCTTTTCGGCTGTATTCATCATTGGCCCTTTTTTTTTTTTTTTTTTTTTTTTAAGAGATTGGCGCTCAGTGATCAGAGACGTGCAGTGTGACTAGTCTGCGTTACTGCTGTTGTACCCGGCATACAGAAGAGAGACGCATTGAGCTCAACAGGTTTCATGCAAGATGGGGTCCTAGCGCGCATCGCTCGTGAAGGTCACCTGCTTCTCCCAAACACATTTGGAATCGATCGATTTATCAGCCGATCGTTTGCAAATGCTTGGCCAGGACGATCACCTGATCTGACTCCATGTAATTTCTTGTCGTGGGGCTACCCGAAGCGCAGTGTTGACAAGGGTAACATTCACAAATGTGCTGATCTGATGGGCAGCGTTTGAAGAGCGATAGGCAGCATACCCACGCACATGCTTCGTTCTACTGTGCAGAATGCAATCCCGCGCTTCTGGACACTAACGGGCGTTGTATTGAGATCCTTTTGAAGCAGTAATGGTACCGGTATGTAATAGTGTGATGTACAGTCGCAGCACATTGAAGGTATTTCAGTTGAATTGACTCTGCATTTTTTTTCTCTTCCCAAAGTTCTTGACGTTGATGCTACAAAGTTTGGTACTCGTACGGAAATTAGTTTCCGTGTTATAACGTGTTAAATATGGAAAGTGTAATCATAACTACCCGGTAGTTATGAAAAATCTGCAAATTTTTCTGTGGGATTAGGTGCAAGTAAGTGCAGGAAACTAAGAGAGAGCCGACAGTCCATTAATTAGTGTTTCTGGTGCCCACCCAAAGGTGTCCTCAGCTACAAACGCGCCTTCCTTGGCTGTCGGAACGGTGCCGGTCCCAGCAACCCCTCGTCTGTCAGCAGCGCGCGAGAGGCAGCCACCGGCCACACCAAGGAGAGGGCGACTGCAGACCCCGCCTGCCGAGCGGGGAACTCCCCAACCAATACTCGCGTAGCCCTACATTACTGAGCCCTCACAACATTTATGACTGCACCACGGTACAGATCAGAACATTTTACACATAGTTTGGTATGTAACACACTACTGCAGATCTAACAATGGTAATTAACTAATTTATACACTACTGGCCATTAAAATTGCTGCACCAAGAAGAAATTCAGATGATAAATGGGTATTCATTAGACAAAAATATTATACTAGAACTGACATGTGATTACATTTTCACGAAATTTGGGTGCATAGATCCTGAGAAATCAGTACCCAGAACAACCACCTCTGGCCGTAATAACGGCCTTGATACGCTTTGGGCATGAGTCAAACAGAGCTTGGATGGCGTGTACAGGTACAGCTGCCCATGCAGCTTCAGCACGATACTGCAGTTCATCAAGAGAAGTGACGCCTATACTGACGAGCCAGTTCCTCGGCCACCATTGACCAGACGTTTTCTATAGGTGAGAGATACGGAGAATATGCTGGCCAAGGCAGCATTCGAACATTTTCCGTATCCAGAAAGGCCCTTACAGGACCTGCAACAAGCGGTCATGCATTATCCTGCTGAAATGTAGGGTTTCGCAGGGGTCAAATGAAGGGTAGAGCGATGGGTCGTAACTCATCTGAAATGTAACGTCTACTCTTCAAAATGCCGTCAAATGCGAACAAGAGGTGACCGAGACGTGTAACCAATGGCACACCAAACCATCACGCCGGGTGATACGCCAGTATGGCAATGACCAATACACGCTTCCGATATGCGTTCACTGCTATGTTGCCAAACACAGACGCGACCATCATGATGCTGTAAACAGAACCTGGATTCATCCGAAAAAATGACGTTTTGCCATTCATGCACCCCAGGTTCGTCGTTCAGTACACCATCGCAGGCGCTCCTGTCTGTGATGCGGCATCAAGGGTAACCGCAGCCACGGTCTCCGAGCTGATAGTCCTACTGCTGCAAACGTCGTCGAACTGTTCGTGCAGATGGCTGTTGTCTTGCAAACGTCCCCATCTGTTGATTCAGGGATCGAGACGTGCGGATAAGATGCCTGTCATCTCGACTGCTAGTGATACGAGGCCGTCGGGATCCAGCACGGCGTTCTGTATTATCCTCCTGAACCCACCGATTCCATATTCTGCTAACAGTCATAGCATCTCGACCGACGCGAGCAGCACTGTCGCGATACGATAAACCGCAATCGCTATAGGCTACAATCCGACCTTTATCAAAGTCGGAAACGTGATGGTACGCATTTCTCCTCCTTACACGAGGCATCACAACAACGTTTCACCAGGCAAAGCTGGTCAACTGCTGTTTGTGTATGAGAAATCGGTTGGAAACTTTCCCCATGTCAGCACGTTGTAGGTGTCCCCACCGGCGCCAACCTAGTGTGAATGCTCTGAAAAGCTAATCATTTGCATATCACAGCAGCTTCTTCCTGTAGGTTAAATTTCGCGTCTGTAGCACGTCATCTTCGTGGTGTAGGAATTTTAATGGCCAGTAGTGCACTTTATGAATTATGACTTCCTTTGCATAAGATGTTGACTACTAAACGTTATTATAGTTTAGCCGCTGTGTGAAATTTTCCCCCTTTTTTATAGGGTTAGTAGGAGAGGCCGTATCAGGCGCTTTGGACCGAGAATTGTGAGAAATCCTTCCACAAATTCAGCTGTATGACCTAGTATCTGTCACAGGTGTAGCTATTTTTGTCGTCTTGAAGTCTTCTAAAGCCACTGTTACAGTGTGGGTTCACAGTTTGAGAAGGACGGACGAAATACACGGTTACTGATAAGTCTGCTGCCAAAGTTGAGGAAAAGATGTCGAGACAGAGAAACCTCGATAGTTATCTGTAACTCAGATTCTTAATCATGGAATGGCATCTGTCGAGTATGTGGCAACTTGGCACGTGTAAGCTGGCTGTAATAAACAACTTAAGAGGTGTCCATCACCTTTATCAAAACTCTCACCGAGCAAAAAAAGTACCGATAAGAAGGAATTTTATATTGCGAGATTCCGCTGAATCTTGCACAATAAACCGAACGCACTATCACTACTGGTTTGAGGGACATGAGAACAACGATTTTCCAGCGAAAGGTGAAAGAGTCGTCTGCATTCCGCGCACGTTAAGAACCAAGAACAGCGTCAGAGTATGGAGCTGACAGCACAGGGTGCTAAATGCTGTTAGAGTCTTTCTGAGAACTGACTGTTTCACTATTACAGTACATGCGAGTCCTATTCGTAATGCAGTGACTTGAACATCTTAATTTTCAGTGTAGAAAGCGTATTAAGCAGAATACAAAAACCACGCCAACAAGAGCTAGAAATTGGCGACCGGACGTACAATGGCGCAGTCAGCTGGTCTGCACATGCACAGTCTTCCTTTATTTACATCCCGACACTGACAACATACTTGTTTACAGACCGTTGATTTAATAGACTCTTCTCGTTTTTATTAGGCGGATTATGTAGATAGTGTGGTAAACAGTAACTTGACTGACCGAAATGTTGGAAGAAAACACAGAAGAATAATATTTCCTTGGGCAATTTTACAATATCAACCAAGAATTTAGGGATTTGAAACAGATACTATGGTAGTGAATACTGAGCGCAGTAGCTCTGAGGAACTATAGTTTCAACAGCTAAACACCAATAAAATCACACCAGTCCTGAATCATTAGATCGGACGTACGAATACACACCAGCAGGGAATTACTAGCGTAGCCAGTTATCATACACCTGTCCAATATATCATACGGTAAGTAACCAAACGTGCACAAATCTCCACCATGATATGGAAATTACTTTGCTGACGGCGGTCTACAATACTGATTTAGAAATATAGCATTAGAAGAGAAAAAAATCGGTGGAAGAGAACGTCTGTCAACTCTGGGAAGTTAACAAGAACAGCCCTAAAGAAGAACTCACGGAAAATAATGTGCAAGACACCAAACGGGCAACACATGGCCTGGTGCTCGTGTAAGTAGGCAAAGTGACACTTTTCTTGGCCCAAATGGAGTACACACAACTATAGAGAAGAATATAGATAATATCGCGGAACCTAACAAACGTTGCAATTTGCCAAACTAACAGCTTCCAGGGGCTACAAAAACGTGAATTCCTGTGTTTCGTGAAGTAACTGACCGATTTTAAAAATATAACACTAGAACGGCGGAGTTTCTCACATTCATGAAATGGCGGAATGGGGTCATTTTGACCCCACAAAAATGTTTTCATAATTGACTTAAACAAGAACTTTGTTTTTGTGTTTCTTCATGCATACCTTGTTTTTTAGTAATCACAATAATTATGTAACACGATAATTAATAATTACCTATTTATTTCAACAAAATATACCTTACAAATTTTTTTGTTGCTAATGCTAACAAATGTCCTAAACTGTAGATTTTCATGTATTAACTATTTGTACAACATTCTAGACACATTTAGTATATTTGTTCCATATTACTCTCGCATGTGTTCTATACGCTGCTTTGTATTCCTTTCACTCAAGTCATTGGTACCTGCTAGACGCCCTTAGCACAGTCGATTTCTGTTTTAGGCGCACGCTTTCCTCACGCGGCTTTGTAGTTCTTTGCACAGTTCTCGCTGCTCTTGTTGCCTTTACACAGGCTGAAATGGAACCTCCTCCGCTTTCTAGGTGATCTGAGTCCCGCATCCTGTCTGATTTTCTAGTTCTTTCGTTCCTATGAGTTCATTCGCCAGCTAAAGGATGAACTTCTTCCTTTCCATTTCCTTGTTCGTTACTACGTCGCAGATGACCTGTGCATTTATTTCCTTCTTGTCCAAGATGTTCTAGAACACTTGCATTGGACATCTCCTACATGCAACCTTTTTAATACATTTACGCATCATTAGACAAAGCAAGCTTACTCTTTAGTCTCTAGAGAAAGTTATTATTTAAACAGTTTCATAATACTGTGAAAGATTCTAAGCTTGCATACATAACTGAAAGTTCTATATCAACATCCTGTACAAAACGTAGTGTCATTTCAGCTCCAAGAACGGAAAAACGTTTTTATCATTCTTACACTAAATAAAATGCAACTCTCAAATACTTATCTTAATAATAAATGTTCAAATTAAAATCCATTTTAACTAATAAAAAATATCCTAGCCATCATCTCTGTTGCAGCACGCAACTATGATTATAAACCTTTCCCCATTCTTACGCTAAGTATTGTAATTCTACATCTACATCTACATCTACATCCATACTCCGCAAGCCGCCTGACGGTGTGTGGCGGAGGGTACCTTCAGTACCTCTATCGGTTCTCCCTTCTATTCCAGTCTCGTATTGTTCGTGGAAAGAAGGATTGTCGGTATGCCTCTGTGTGGGCTCTATTCTCTCTGATTTTATCCTCATGGTCTCTTCGCGAGATATACGTAGGAAGGAGCAATATACTGCTTGACTCTTCGGTGAAGGTATGTTCTCGAAACTCCAGCAAAAGCCCGTACCGAGCTACTGAGCGTCTCTCCTGCAGAGTCTTCCACTGGAGTTTATCTATCATCTCCGCAACGCTTTCGCGATTACTAAATGATCCTGTAACGAAGCGCGCTGCTCTCCGTTGGATCTTCTCTATGTCTTGTATCAACCCTATCTGGTACGGATCCCACACTGCTGAGCAGTATTCAAGCAGTGGGCGAACAAGCGTACTGTACCCTACTTCCTTTGTTTTCGGATTGCATTTCCTTAGGATTCTTCCAATGAATCTCAGTCTGGCATCTGCTTTACCGACGATCAACATTATATGATCATTCCATTTTAAATCACTCCTAATGCGTACTCCCAGATAATTTATGGTATTAACTGCTTCCAGTTGTATCAAAACATAAAATGAAGAAAGTGCATTTACTATCTGCACAAATCTTGAAGTTATTTTATAATTGAGATTGAGTCTCTTGCTTTTCTTGTTTCCTAAGGCTGCTGAGTACATGAATTCTCCACTAAATGTGTACAACAGTTTATAATACTATTCAGAGTAAAGTTTCTTAGTCTGTTATCAAAGTCTCAATATTTTCTTCAAAGGTTATCAGCATAGGTTATCTTAATTGCTAGTATCACTGAAACTCTTCTTCTGACGAACAAGTCCGTAGATAAATTACTTACATACTAATCTTCAATTCAGTTTATAGAACAGGACAACAATTTAAAATCTTAAATATTTCTTTCCTTCAACAAACTTAAATCTACAGCCAAAGGCGCTTCAAATCTTGGTGACTATACATGCCTTTGTTCACACCCTTATGGAAGAAACACATTGATGATCTGCTGAAACGTTTGAGTTCAGCTACTTATGCAATAAGGGTCTTTGCAAATTTTGGTGATAAACATCTTAGTAAATTAGCTTACTACGCCTATTTTCACTCATTGCTTTCATATGGCATCATATTTTGGGGTAATTCATCCATGAGGAATAAAGTATTTATTGCACAAAAGCGTGTAATCAGAATAACAGCTGGAGTCCACCCAAGATCATCCTGCAGACATTTATTTAAGGATCTAGGGATATTCACAGTAGCTTCTCAGTATATATACTCTCTTATGAAATTTGTTATTAACAACCAAACCCAATTCAAAAGTAATAGCAGTGTGCATAACTACAATACTAGGAGAAAGGATGATCTTCAGTATTCAAGATTAAATCTAACTTTGGCACAGAAAGGGGTGAATTATACTGGCACTAAAGTCTTTGGTTACTTACCAAATAGTATCAAAAGTCTGACAGATAACCAACAAGTATTTAAGAAGAAATTAAAAGAATTTCTGAATGACAACTCCTTCTACTCCATAGAGGAATTTTTAGATATAAATTAAGAAAAAAAGAAAAAAATATATATTAAAAAAAAATAAAAATAAAAAAATAAAGAAAAACAAAAAAACACAAAAAAATAAAGTTGTTATATTAACTTAAGTATGTTGTTAAATTAACCTAATTATGTCATGTATTGGAAAATTCGACTCGTTCCACATCATTACGAAATATCGTATTCATGATCCATGGAACTAGTATTAATCTAATCTAATCTAATCTAATTACAGAGAAACTAACTTCCAGGATGAGGTATTTTCACTATTCTGAGAGAACCTTCATATTTTAATTTCCACATTTTGTTTAACCTCTTTATGGCAGATGATGTTACACGATATCTTAACAAAATGCTTTCTCCAAGTCGATACGTAACAAGCTTAGTTGTTTATCATAGTATGTTTTCCTTAACTTAGCGTGATGCTGAATCGCAGCACGCACTTGATTAAATAAGGCAGATTTGTCTGTAGGTAATGGATTATCGAATTATGGTAGATTTTCATTCCATTTGTTTGTTTGACAATTACCAAATAAGATATTGTAAGGGGAAAAACCGGTAGATGAATGGGGTAACTGATATACACTTCTTCGAACTTCTGCAAATATTCTATCCAGCGATAGTGTTGGCTGCAGACGTAGGTTCTCATGAATCGATTTAGTTCTTTGAATACGCGTTCAATGGGACTACTTTTCGGACTAAAACGAGAAATCTGAATGTGACAATTTCTTTATCCGCGCAGACACTCTTTCCAGGTTCTACACGAACAATTCGAAGCATTGTCCGTTAACAAAGCTTTCGTTTTCCCCACTTTAAGTGTGTATTTCTCTGTTAATATCTTTAACATCGGCTTTACCCTTACAGATTTTGTTGTATACCCTTTTTCGTACTTAGCAAACAGATCGTAAAATGCTAGTACATGTCTAAAATTACCTTTTGATGCTGGCAGAGGACCCATTATGTCACACGAGACTAAATCAAGAATATTGTTGACTGCTATAGGTCGCAACTCTGCTTTTGTCGAATAATTAATTGGCTTAACTTTTGGCATGTTACACAAGTTTTCCAGATTTTCTGTGCAATGTGCTTTAAATTAGAATAACGTACACAAGCCGTTATTAATACTGACCGTTCGAATGTTCGAATGCAGTACACATTCGAAAACATACACTGAAAGTAAAGGGAAGGTGAAAATTTCGATCGTCGGGAAAAAATACTGACCGGCCACTTGTATCAGCAGAAAACGTTGATTTAATAGGCCACAGCTCGGTACAGATTCCACATATTATATTTTGTCGGCAAGACGCACCACCACCATATTGGAGTGTGGTGGTCCGCACGTTTTTAACAAATCGACATCGGTCACAATGGACATGACGACGCTGTGTTCTGATTGTAAACACCTGCATCTCCGGACCTGGCATTCATACAATTCTTTTCATTGTGTTATCTTAAAGAGCTTCCGTATGTGCCTCTTCGGCCAAAAACAATTCCTTAACTCAAAATGCCTATTCTTAGTGCGGTCGTGTGACTGAGTCTACATATGCTTCAGAATGTGTGACGTAGGTGGGTCAGAGCTCATATGTTCTCTGTGTGACCAAGTGCGGTCATACGTAACTATCTAAAAAGTAATTCACGATAACCCAGCATGCTCTAGACACAGTTTCACTACTCTTGACCAGAGATATTCGACGGGAGTACATTAAACATGTGTGACTGTCACCTATTGCAAAAATCGAAAGATAGCAAGAAGCTGTTCTGCTGGTGATAGTGCAGCTCTAAAATTTGTCTCTTTCCTTTGAATTTGAGGTGCTACTAACCCCACGAGATCTTCAAACTACCCACATGTCGTTCCGACAAAATTCTGGAAACCTTGTCTTTCTTCAGTGTAGATCTCCTCCAATACAGGATAAAATTCTGGACCACAGGTACCTCTTTTGGGCTCATTTTCGTGACAAACAATTACGCCAAGAGTTACAGAACACAGTGTTAATGCATTGTCACAGTTAGAATCCATGTCCATTGCTTTTCTGTGACAAAAAAGAAAAACGGAGAATGCGTGATCACAAGAGTTTGACGTCGCTGCCGTGTTTACCGATTTAAAGTCGTTCATTCAACACTTATGTGTTATAAGCGCTACATTTTTTCCAGTTGCTTTGCTTGTGTACAAACTTTCATAACATCGAACAAAAAGTAAAAAGAAAATCGCTCATTATTCATAGGAAAAACTGACCTATTCTTCGCGATTACAACCCCCCTCGAGCTAAGAAAGCTTTCTTGACAAATGACTGCCGGATTCCACGTTGCGCCTCAGTAAACACGTCAAGTAATCGATATACCAATGCGTCAGTCGGCCTCTTTCGAAATTCATCATCATATTGCGCGTCCTGCGAGCTTTGAGAGGAGCGAGGCTCGCATTGTACGGCCTGGGAAACTGCGTACTTTAGAGGTCAGCAATTAGCGTACGTACAGTGCGGGGCTGAAGGAGCAGGAGACAGAAAAACCAAATATCGGGGAGGTAAGGAAAGTGGTAAGTTGCTATGGGACCAAACTGCAGAGGTCATCGGTCCCTAGGCTTAAAAGTTAATCTAACTAACTTACGGCAAGGACAACACACACACACACACACACACAAACACATGCCCGAGGGAGGACTCGAACCTCCAACTTAGGGGAGCTGCGCGAACCGTGCAAGGCGCCTTATACCGCGCGGCTGCCCAGGAAAATTTGGGTTCACACATCTCGTCGACGTTGAGGTCGTTAGAGTCGGAGGACAAGATCGAACTGGGGAAAGGAATGTATATATGCTCGCATTCGTCTGAATTTATGTCTTAGATTCTGACGAGTGCATCAGTTTCTTTCCCAGACAACGGAAAGGTTATCAGATATAATGGATGTAAATAAATCACACACTTGAGTAATATCCTTGAATCGGTGGCAGGAGTGATCTGCATACAATCTCCTTTGTAGACTGATTCCACTTTTCCACTATTCTATCAATAAATAGAAGTCTTACCACCTGCTTTACATACGACTGAGCCTGTGTGATCATTCCATTTCATGTGTGAATGCAGAGTCTCGCGGCGATAACATAGAATAAAATGTTCTCGGGTTTCCAACCGCGTCAATTGCTTAAAACTACGCGAGCTTTCGGCCAGGCACTCCTAGGCCATTGTCAAGTGGTATAACTGCCAGTGGGCTGTTGGTGCGCCCCTATATACGCTAGCTGCCGGATGTGACGTCACTGGTGCCCGTGACATTGCCATATATGGTCATGTTTTGAGCCGGCGTTCGACGTGTCCTCTTCAACCGCGCGATTGCTGGATCCCACGCAGCGCTGAGCTGCAAGCCACCGTCTCTGTTCAGGGTGTTTGCGGTAATTTTTATTTCAGTGGCTTCCTTTATTAAACTGTCCCAGAAGCCATTAGTGCGAGCCACGGCAAATGTATCGTCAGATTTTATGTGGTGACCGTTTTCTAACGCACGCTCAGCTAACGCAGATTTCTCTGGATAGCGTAGGCGATAATACCTCTCATATTCTTTCCTGCGTTGTTCCACAGTGCGCACTGTTTGTCCGATGTACTTCTGGCCACACTCACAAGGTATTTCGCAGACTCCAGGTGTTCTGAGACCTACTGCGTCTTTAACTGGTCTCAGTAATTGACGGATTTTCGTTGGAGGCCTGAAGATTGATTTGATCTTGGGTCTTTTCAACAGGTGGCTTATCTTGCCCGACACAGAGCCACAGAATGGCAGCAAAGCAAGTTTCTTTTCCTGCTCTTCGTCGGTTGTCTTATTCTGATACTTCCCAGAAATCACTTCTCTCACTTGATGGGCGCTGTAGCCGTTATTCCTGAAAACCTTGCGTAGGTGGATCAGTTGGTGGGGCAAGTTATCGTCGTCTGATATTACTCTTGCACGACGCACCAATGTTTGTAATACTGTGCGCTGCTGTGCTGGATGATGATAGCTGGTACAGGACTGTGTCGGTGGGTTTTCTGTAGACGCTGCGGCCAAGGCACCCATTTCGTTTACGGTGGACTACGACGTCGAGGAAGTGCAATGCATCATCTGTTTCCACCTCCATGGTGAACTGGATATTACTGTCGATGCCATTGAGGTGTTCCAGAAACTCGTCTAGTTTCTCGCGTCCGTGTGGCCAAATGACGAACGTGTCGTCAACGTATCGAAAGAAACACTTCGGCTTCAATGACGCAGTATCTATGGCAATATCCTCAAAATTCTCCATGAAGAGGTTTGCAACAGCTGGAGTCAACGGGCTACCCATTACCGCCAGCACCATGAATAGAGGCGGTGGCTTGCAGCTCAGCGCTGCTTGTGATCCAGCGATCGCGCGGTTGAAGAGGGCACGTCGAACGCCGACTCAAAACATGCCCATATATGGTAATGCCACGGGCACCAGTGACGTCACAGCCGGCAGCTAGCATATATAAGGGCGCATCAACAGCCCACTGGCCGTCATACCGCTTGACAATGGTCAAGGAGTGCTTGGCCGAAAGGTCGTGTAGTTTTAAGCAATTGACGCGGTTGGAAACTTGAGAACATTTTATTCCATTCCATTTCATATCCCTACAAAGTGTGACACTCAGGTATTAGTACGAGTTGGCCGATTCTAGCATGGACTCGTGTATATTATAGTCACAGCATACTGTGTCTTTTTTTTCCTTTTGTGAATTGCACAATTTTACATTGTCGAACATCTAAAGCAGGTTAACAATCTTTGCACCACTTTGAAATGTTATCAAAAGCTGACTGAATGTATAGCTTCTTTCAGACAGTTCTTCATTATAGATAACTGCGTCACCTGCAGAAAGGTCTGAGGTCGCTATTAATATTGTCTGCGAGGTCATTAATATATAACATGAACAGCAAGGGTCCCAATACACTTCCATCGTACACACCCAAAGTCATAAGGGGCGTTCAAAAACAAACGATCCGGAGGCATAATTACAGAAACCAGCACCTGTACGTTAGAAGTATTGTCCCTGGCTGTTGAGACACTTGTCCCACTGTAACACAAGGCGGTGAATGGCTGTCTCATAAAATTCCCAAGGCAGCGATGTTAACGAGTTCGCCGGCCGGGGTGGCCGAGCGGTTCTGGGCGCTACAGTCTGGAACTGCGCCACTTCTACAGTCGCAGGTTCGAATCCTGCCTCGGGCATGGATGTGTGTGATGTCCTTAGGTTAGTTAGGTCTAAGTAGTTCTAAGTTCTAGGGGACTGATGACCTCAGATGTTAAGTCCCGTAGTGCTCAGAGCCATCTGAACCATTTTTTAACCAGTTCCGCACGTACAGCTGGACATCGTCATCCGAGGTGAATCGTTTGCCCCTCAGAGCCTTTTTAAGGGGACCAAAAACGTCGTAATCACAGGGAGAGAGGTCCGGACAGTACGGAGGATGGCGAAGGGTGAACCTCTCATTTGAATTTCTGCAGAGGTGCCGCGACTGTGTTGACCATATGAGGCTTTGCATTGTCGTGAGCAGAATGACACCACAGGTGAGATTACCTGGTCGTTTTGATTTGATCGCTTGGCGAAGGTTGGTCAAGGTTTGCGAGTAACGCTGGAAATTCACTGTCGTCCCGTGCCGCAGGAAATGAATCACAAGGGAGAACCTGAGAACCTTTTTAGGTTCTCAGGGGCGAACGATACACCTTGGACTACGACGTCCAGCTCTACATGCGGAACTGGTTAACATCGCAGCCCCTGCAATTTTATGAGACAGCCATTCACCGCCTTGTGTTACAGTGGGACAAGTGTCTCAACAGCCAGGGACAATACTTCTAACGTACACATACTGGTTTTTGTAATTATGACTCCAGCTCCTTTCTTTTTGATCCCCCCTTGTATTTCTATGTCTCACGATGACTCTTCATCGAAGATATGATACTGCGTCCTCCATACCGAAAGGTCCTCAATCCAGTGACAAATGCACTCGATGCTGCATATGGACGTTCTTCTGACAACCAGCAGAGGTGTGGTACTGAGTCAAATGCTTTTCGAAAACCAAGAAATTCTGCACCTTCCCAACTGCCTTCATCCAAGGCTTTCACTATGTCATGTGGGAAAAGTGTGAGTTGTGTTTCAAATGATCGATTTTTTCGAAATCCATGCTGGTTGGCATGGAGTAGATCATTCTGTCTGAGGTACCTGTGGGCACAATATGTTGTAAGAGTCTACAACAAATCGACGTCAAGGATACTGGGCCATAGTTTTGTGGATCTCTTCTAGTATGTGCGTGACCTGTGCTTTTTTCCAAGAAGTGGGCACGGTTTATTTCGAGGGATCTACGGTAGATTACAGTGAGAAGAGGGGCTAACTCAGACGCTAATTCGGTATAGGATCTGACAGGGGTTCCATCGGGGTCTGGAGCTTTGTTGAATGTTAATGATTTCAGCTGTTTCTCAACGCTACTTACTCTAATAGTAATTTCACTCATATTTTCAGTGGCACGAGGATTACATTAGGGGAATTCTCTTGGGTTTCGCTCCATATAGGAACATTAGAAGACCAAGTTACTCATTTCGGCTTTTTGTTTGGTACCCTCATTCGCTAGGGACTGGACACTAACTTTGAAGCCACTAACATCTTTTACATACAACCAAAGTTCCTTTGGGTTTTGTGAAAGATCATTTGACAAGATTCTGCTACAGATGTCATTGGAAACATCACCCATTGCTCTTTCGACAGCGAAACGCGTTTCATTCAGTATGTATAGTCCTACAATTTCCTTTACACCTATCATGCAGTAGTCTGTATTTCTTTAGAAGTCATAGTTCCACTACATGCTCCTGCCCTATACTGAAAGTTTCAAGTTTCTCATTGACATATGACACTGCTGATTTTTTACCTAGTTTACTGAATTTATACACACATCAAAAAGAGTTTTGCATCACTTCCTTTCCGAGAATTCCACAACCTGTACAGAAAACTGGAATATAGATCAACATAAACATCATTTTCGCCCTTTTTATTGCTCATGAAAACCGCACATTGCATGTTGTATGACCATACAGCGAGACCTTCAGAAATGGTGGTACAGATTTCTGTACCCACCGGTACCTCTCATACCCGGCAACACGTCCTCTTGCACTGATGCATGCCTGTCTTCGTCGTGGCATACTATCCACAAGTTCATCGAGCCAATGTTGGTGCAGATTGTCCCATTCCTCAACGGCGATTCGGCGTAGATCACTCAGTGGTTGGTGGGACACGACGTCCATAAACAGCACTTTTCAATCTATCCCAGGCATGTTCAATAGTGTTCATGTCTGGAGAACATGCTGGCCACTTAAGTCGAGCTATGTCGTTACCCTGAAGGAAGTCATTCACAAGATGTGCACGAGGGGGTACGAATCGTCGTTCATGAAGACGAATGCCTCGCCAATATGCTGCCGATGTGGTTGCACTATCGGTTGGAGGATGACTTTCACGTATCGTACAGCCGTTACGGCGCCTTCCATGTCCACCATTGGCGTGCGTCGGTCCCTCATAGAGCCATCCCAAAACGGCAGGGGACTTCCACCTTGCTACACTCGCTGGACACTGTGTCTAAGGCGTTCAGCCTGACAGGGTTGCCTCCAAACACGTTTCCGACGATTGTTTGGTTGAAGGCTTATGCGACAGCATCGGTGAAGAAACCGTGATGCATTCACCATGTTGTTGGGCCCTTCTGTATCGCGCTGCATAGTGTCGTGGTTGCAAAGATGGACCTCGCCATGGACGTCGGGAGTGAAGTTGCACATCATGGAGCCTATTGCGCACAGTTTGAGTTTTAAAAAGACGTCCTGTGGCTGAGCCATAATTCGTATGTAGCGGTCATCCACTGCAGTAGTAGCCCTTGGGCGGCCTGAGCGAGGCGTGTCATCGACAGATCCTGTCTCTCTGTATCTCCTCCATGTCCGAACAACATCGCTTTGGTTTACTCCGAAAGGCCTGGACACTTGTTGAGAACCCTTCCTGGCACAAAGTAACAATGCGGACTCTATAGAACCGTGGTATTGATCGTCTAGGCATGGTTAAACTGCAGACAATACGAGCCGTGTACCTTCTTCCTGGTGGAATGACTGGAACTGATCGGCTGTTGGAACCCCACTGTCTAATAGGAGCAGCTCATGCACGGTTGTTTACATCTCTGGGAGGGTTTAGTGACATCTCTGTACAGTCAAAGGGACTGTGTCTGTGATACAACATCCACAATGAACGTCTGTCTTCAGGAGTTCTCGGATCTGGGGTGTTGCAAAACTTTTTTTGATGTGTGCATATCTTTCTGCCTGTTTGCCTGTTTGTCTCTCTGTACTTTGGTAATCGTTGTTGCTGTTGTGTTAGCCACTGTGGGAGCCAGCACCGACACAAACAAGAAAGGAAAGGAGTTGCAATGGACAAACAGGAACTCACAATCATCTGTACAAACCACATTGCAAGATTATCAGACGCTTTATTTCTAATAAGAAAAGGACTTTACTTGCTGTCTGTGCCATTACATTAGACACTAGCCGCGCGGGATTAGCCGAGCGGTCTCAGGCGCTGCAGTCATGGACTGTGCGGCTGGTCCCGGTGGAGGTTCGAGTCCTCCCTGGGGCATGGGTGTGTATGTTTGTCCTTAGGGTAATTAAGGTTACGTAGTGTGTAAGCTTAGGGACTGTTGACCTTAGCAGTTAAGTCCCATAAGATTTCATTGAACATTACACAGTGTTACTACTTGCAAAACGCAGCCTAAGTTTCGTCTTCCTATTGCTCAGTACTGATAATCTCCAAGTCCGCAACCGAATTGGTCCCGACCAGTGATGGGCGGCTGGTTAATTCAGGGGGTGCTGAACTCTGTGATCTTGGAAGTATGGCGCTGCCCGCTCTTTTCATTGGCGCGCGGGTCGCCGCCTTCTTGCTGTTGATGCTTTAGGACTGCACAACTGCGTCACAGTGACTGATACCAGTTTTTATGTGGACATCCTCAAAGCGGTCAGGTTTACTTGTTGCCACTAAATTCTGTATACGAGGGTTGGAACTTTACTTGTGGCAACTATTTACGGCTCGTAAAAAATAGATACGTGTTTGAAAGTTTTACTGACCTTCAAAGTAGTCACCAGCATTGCATATAACCCGTCGCCAGCGATGTGGAAGTCGTAGGATACTCTTCGCAGTGCCAGTTGTGTTGACAGTTCGAGCAGCGCGGTCTATTGTCCGACGAATTTTTACCAGTTCTGAAGCGAATGCCATGAAGTGTGGGGTGTCCCTTCCGTGAGCACGCAGAAGTGCCGCAACACGACGTGGCATGGACTCGACTAATGTCTGAAGTAGTGCTGCAGGCAACTGACTCCATGAAGCCTGCAGGACTGTCCTTAAATCCGTAAGAGTACGAGGGGGTGGAGATCTCTTCTGAATAGCACGTTGCAAGGCATCAATAATGTTCATATCTGGGGATATTCATGGCCAGCGGCCCTTGAGCCACTCTGTAGCAATTCTGGAAGTGTGGGGTGTCGCATTGTCCTGTTGGAATTGCCCAAGTCCGTCGGAACGCACAATGGACATGAATGGATGCAGGCAATCAGACGGGATGCTTACGTACGTGTCACCTGTCGGAGTCGTATCTAGACGTATCAGAGATCCCATATCACTCCAACTGCACGCAATCCACACCATTACAGAGCCTCCACAGGCCTGAACTGCCCCCTGCTGACATGCAGGATCCTTGGCTTCATGAGGTTGTCCCATACCCGTACACGTCCCTCCGCTCGATACTATTTGAAACGAGACTCCTGTGAGCAACTAACATGTTTCCAGCCATCAACAGCCCAGGCGAGGTATAAAGCTGTTTCGTGTAATGATCAAGGGTACACGAGTGGGCCTTCCGCTCCGAAAGGCCCTATCGATGATGTTTCGTTGAGTGGTTCGCTCGCTGACACTTGTTGATGTCCAGCATTGAAACCTGCAGCAATTTGCAACATGGTTGCACTTCTATCACGTTCAACGATTCTCCTGTCGTCGTTGGTCTGTTCTTGCGACATCTTTCTCCGGCCTCAGCGATGTCGGAGATCTTATGTTTTACCAGGCTCCCCATATTCATGGTACACTCGTACCCGCTACCTCGGAGATGCTGTGTCCCATCGCTCGTGCGCCGAATATAACACCACGTTCAGACTCACACTAAATCTTGATAAGCTGCCACTGTGGCAGCAGTAACCGATCTAGTAACTGCGCCAGACACTTGTTGTCTTTAGACGTTGGCGACCGCAGCGCCGTATTCTCCCTGTTTACTACAAATGGTTGAAATGACTCTGAGCATCTGAGGTCATCAGTCCACTAAAACTTACAACTACTTAAACCTAACATAAGGACATCATACACGTCTATGCCTGAAGCAGGATTCGAACCTGCGACCTAGGAGTCGCGCAGTTCCGAACTGAAGCGTCTAGAACTGCTCGGCTACCATGGCTGGCACCTGTTTACATATCTTTGTTCAAAATGGCTTTGAGCACTATGGGACTTAACTTCTGAGGTCATCAGTCCCCTAGACCTTAGGACTACTTAAACCTAACTAACCTAAGGACATCACACAAATCCATGCCTGAGGCAGGATTCGAAAGTGCGACAGTAGCGGTCGCGCGGTTCCAGACTGTAGAGCCTAGAACCACACAGGCACACTGGTCGGGCATAACTTTGTATTTATATGTGTATGTCTATACCAGTTTCTTTGGCCCTTCAGCCGGCCGGAGTGGCCGAGCGGTTCTAGGCGCTACGGTCTGGTACCACACGACCGCTACTGTCGTAGGTTCGAATCCTGCCTCGGGCATGGACATGTGTGATGTCCTTAGGTTAGTTAGGTTTAAGTACTTCTAAGTTCTAGGGGACTGATGACCGTAGATGTTAAGTCTCATAGTGGTCCGAGCCATTTGAACCATTTTAGATTAAGCTCCCATTGGCCACACTGGGAGCTTGTGAATCGGTATGGCTGGGTGCGGATCTGAACAATGGACCTCACGACTGTGAGTGCAGTGTGCAGTGTGCAGTGTGCAGGACGCATTTCGTCACCACGGGTGGTATTTTATTTTTTTCTTTTATGCCCGACAGCACGCTGCCTTACTGTCTGCTTAAATGGCGATAGCATCCTCTTGGACGTAGCATGTGAAAGTTGCTGGATTTGGACGGGTTACTCCTGTAACTGATATATCAGATCTGAAGATGGTTCTGAATAAATCGAAACCGGTCATATGAATAATAAAAAAAAATTTGCAATCAAGATGGATTTTAAGTAACATTAACATCTTAGGTCATCAGTTCCCTAGAACTTAGAACTACTTAAACCTAACTAACCTAAGGACATCACACATATCCATGCCCGATCCAGGATTCGAACCTGCGACCGTAGCAGTCCCACGGTTCCGGACTGCAGCACCTAGAACCGCACGGCCACCATGGCCGGCCAAATAACAGTTCTCTAAAATTTCTCGCCGTATCATCCCTTTGCTTTACGAATGAGTTTATGTGGTGGCGTCCCCGCAGAGTCTCCAAAACACTTCCTTTTCACAGGTGCAACTGTAATTACAGATTTCTTACCTTTTGTATCTATTAGCTGTGTTTCGTACGGGCTGATCGTCAGCTCACAGGCTCCTTGACTAGGTCTTGAAGGGTGGAAAACAGTTTACTACGACAAAAATTTTGTATCTCCGTTTGCTGTCTTTTTAAGTATTTTCTTAATTATTTTCAGTGTACCTCTTAATTTCTGGCTTAGGCACGCTTTACAGGAGACATCGTTAATCTAATCCCTGAGCCTTATTTAGTTGTACCGGTACAGTTAAACACAGGTCACTTGAGCAGCATTTCTGTTGCAATATTGTAATGCAAAAAGGTTAGTGGGTTACTGACTTAGGATAAGAACACACTGGCGACTTCACCATTTTATTTCTGCAAATTATGTTGCTGTAATAATTGTGAACACACTTTAAGGCTCATTATACGAGCATGTTTCTTGTGGTGGAGACATGTATATAACGGTACATTATACACGTCGTCTCTTTCCTGATTTCCTGCAAACGAACCGCAAAGAATAAAGATTCATGCCTGAAACCTAATGTTCTTTCGTGTATATTCGCCTATAGACAGAATATTGTGTTCCCTTATAACAGTAATTCGCTTTGCCATGTACGCTATAAGTTAGGTGAAGGCTACAACAAAATCAAAGATGCCGTCAGACGACCAGGTTCCCAACGCCTAAGACTCATAGCTCACAACGCGGCTACAAGAAGCACGTAATTCACACTGAGCTCACAAAGTGTCAGGCAGTGCAAGAGGTACGGATTTCATTGTAGCGCAAAAAATTAGGAGCCGGTACAATATAGGCAACTTTTCCTATTACGTACTGCAGCTCGTTATAGACTGTTTATTACGAGAGAGTCATGTGGTATATCTTGTCAGCCATGTACACAACTAATAGAATTGTCGAATTATCAACCAATTATGTCATACTGACGGTGAAAACGCGATAGATACTAAAATTTCCTCATGTGATCCAGAAGCAGATACAACTAAAAGTGAAGAACTCCATCCGAACAGGACCAGTGGTACATCTACATCTACATGGTAACTCTGCAGTTCACATTAACTGCCTGGCAGAGGGTTCATCGAACCATTTTCGTACTACTTCTCTACCATTCCACTCTCGAAAGGTGCATGGGAAAAAGCAATGCCTAAATCTTTCCGTTCGAGCTGTGATTTCTCTTATTTTATTATGATGATCATTTCTCCCTATGTAGGTGGGTGTCAAGAAAATTTTTTCGCATTCGGGAGAGAAAGTCGGTGATTGAAATTTCGTCAATAGATCTCCCCGCATAGAAAACCGCCTTTGTTTCAGAGTCTGCCACCCCAACTCGCATATCATGACACCCTCACCCATATTGCGCGATTCCACGAAAGGAGCTGCCCTTCTTAGAGCTTTTTCGATGTCCTACGTCCTACCTGCTAAGGATCCAATATTCCAGCACAGGACGGCCAACTGTAATGTAGACTGTCTCATTAATGGGTTTCTCGCATCTTCTACGTGTTCTACCAACAAAGCGCAGTCTTTTTCTTCCCCTTCCCCACAATATTATCTATGTGGTCCTTCCAATTTAAGTTGCTCGTAATTGTAATTCCTAAGTATTTAGTCCCATTGACAGCCCTTAGATTTGTACGATATATCGTATACCCAAAATTTATCGGATTTCTTGTAGTACCCATGTTTATGACCTCGCACTTTTCTTTATTTAGTGCAAATTGCCACTTTTCGCACCGTACAGAAATTCTGTCTAGATCATTTTTTAATTGCAACTGATAGTCTGATTTTACCAGATGGTAAATTACAGCGTCATCTGCAAGCAATCTAAGCCGGCTGCTCAGATTATCACCTAGATCATTTATGTAAATCAGGAACAGCAGAAGGCCTATGACACTATCTTGGGGAACGCCAGATATCACTTCTGTTATGTCCGATGATATACTGTCTATCACTACGAACCGTGACTTCTGAGAAAAAATCACGAACCCAGTCACACTACTGAGACGATACTCCATATTCACGCAATTTGATTAAAAGTCGCTTGTGAGGAACGATATCAAAAGCTTTCCGGAAATCCGGGAATATGGAATCGATCTGAGATACCTTGTCGACAGCACTCATTACTTTATGGGAATAAAGAGCTAGCTATGTTGTACAAGAACCATACTTTCTGAATCCGTGTTAGTTATGTATAAATAAGTCATTTTCTTCAAGGTGATTCATAATGTTGGAGTACAGTATATGCTCTAAAAGCATACTGCAAATTGAGGTCAGAGATATGGGTCTGTAATCCAGTGGGTTAATCCTATTTCCTTTCTTG
The DNA here is from genome assembly GCF_023898315.1 of Schistocerca nitens. Lineage (NCBI taxonomy): Eukaryota > Metazoa > Arthropoda > Insecta > Orthoptera > Acrididae > Schistocerca > Schistocerca nitens. The sequence continues at coordinate 66,247,148 of NC_064624.1, forward strand.
AGTATTGCTGTGACCTGTCCTACTTTCCAGTTTTTAGGGACAGACTTTTCGTCAAGTGAGCAGTTGTATATGATCGATAAGAAAGGCGCTATTGTGTCTGCATACTCTGAAAGGAACGTGATTGGTGTACCAGCTGGACCGGAATACTTGCCGTACTTAAGTGATTTGAGTTGTTTCGCAACATCTAAGATATTTATTTTTATGTCACTCATACTAACAGCTGTTCTGATTTCGAATTATGGAATATTTACTTCGTCTTCTATCGTGAAGGAATTACGGAAAATTGTATTTAGTAACTCTGCTTTAGTGGCACCATCATCGGTAACATTTCCATCACTATCGCGCAGTGACGGTATTAACTGTTTTTTTTTTTTTGCCACTGGTGTACTTTACGAATCTCTTTGGGTTTTCTACAATATTTTGAGACAATGTTTCATTGTGGAAACTATTAAAAGCATCTCGAATTGATGTCTGCATTAAGTTTCGAGCTTCCGTGTAACTTAGCAAGTCTTGCGGGTTTTGCGTTCTTCTGAATTAGGCATGCTTTTTTCGTTGCGTCTGCAACTGTGTTCTGACGAGTTTTGTGTACCATGGTGAATCATTCCCGTCTCTACTAACTTATGCTGTATGAATCTATCTATTGCTGTCGATACTGTATCTTTGAATTTGAGCCATATCTGGTCTACACTTATATGATTAGCTTGGGAGGAATGGAGGAAGGCATCATGCGAATTTTTATCTGCTGTTTTAAATAGATATATTTTTCGTTTATTTTTAGTGGTTTTGGTTGATATGGTTTTAATCCTCGCTACAATGATCTTGTCTTCACTAATCCCTGTATCTGTCATGACACTCTCTATTAGATCAGGATTATTTCTGGCTAAGAGGTCAAGTGTGTTTTCTCAATCATTTACCATTCCTGTGGACTCATGAACTAATTGTTCAAAGTAATTCTCAGAGAGAGCATTTAGTACAATTTCGGAAGATGTTTTCTGTCTACCACCGGCTTTGAACATGTATTTTCGCCGACAAATCTCGGGTAGATTGAAGTCTCCACCAATTATAACTGTATGAGTGGGGGGTACTTATTTGCAATGAGATTAAAGTTTTCTTTGAACCGTTCAGCTATTATATCATCTGATTCGGAGGTCGGTAGATGGAACCAGTTATTATTTTGGTACGGCTGTTGAGTATAACATCTACCTATAGTAATTCGCAGGAACTATTTCAACTTCAAGATAAACTACTACCAACCCACACTAACACAACACCACCTACTTTATTTAATCTGTGCTTTGTGAACACGGTTTGCGTCCTTGTAAAAATTTCGGCAGAATTTATCTCGGCTTTAGCCAGCTTTCTGTTCCTATAATGATTTCAGCTTCAGTGCTTTCTATCAGCGCTTGAAGCTCTCGTACTTATCCAACACATCTACGACAGTTTACAACGACAATACTGACTGTTGCTTGGTAGATACACGTCGTTTCTTTGCCCTGTACCCTTTAAGACTGGAGCCCTTTTTTTATCTTTCCTATGCAACCTAAAAAGCCGACCGACCGCCGTGTCGTCCTCAGCCGGTACACGTCACTGTGTGAGGACATGGAGGACCGTGTGGTCAGCACACCCTTCTGCCAGCCGTTGTGAGTTTTCGAGAGCAGAGCCGCTACTTCTGAGTCAAGTAGCTCCTCAACTGGCCTCACAAGGGCTGAGTGCACCCCACTTGTCAACAGCGCTCGGTAGAGCAAACGGTCACTCATCCGAGTGCTAGCGAAGCTTGACAGCGCTTAAATTTGGTGATCTCAGGGGAACCGTTGTTACTGCTGTGGCAAAGAAGGCACGACACAACATTAATACTCTGAACATGACAAACTGGTTAACAGAGAGCGTGAGCTGCATTCTGAGACCGTGATGTCCATAGGGACGAGTAACTTTAGGACGTCTAAAAGAAAATGTGGAATAGCTCTAATCGTAACTTTCCTCTTGGTTTGATAACCGAAAGTTCGTATCGCAATATAATGTTAATGTCTACTATTAAGGAAAGAATCTTGTGTTACCTGATTACTAATTCCGGCAGCGCGACCGCTACGGTCGCAGGTTCGAATCCTGCCTCGGGCATGGATGTGTGTGACGACCTTAGGTTAGTTAGGTTTAAGTAGTTCTAAGTTCTAGGGGACTGATGACCTCAGATGTTATGTCCCATAGTGCTCAGAGCCATATGAACCCGCCAATAATTTCGGTAGCTGACGATTTTTGCATGAGAAGCTACACTGCTTCGTTGCAAAAATACTACGAATCGCGATCAAGACCACATGAAATTAAAAGTGGAGGATTGAGTAAAGGACTCACATTTGGCCGGGCGGTATGGCCGAGCGGTTCTAGCCGCTTGAGTCTGGAACCGCACGACCGCTACGGTCGCAGGTTCGAATCCTGCCTAGGGCATGGATGTGTGTGATGTCCTTGGGTTTAAGTAGTTCTAAGTTGTAGGGGACTGATGACCTCAAATGTTAAGTCTCATAGTACTGAGAGCAATTTGAAATTACATTTGTGGGAAGGGTCCTGGGAAGGCGTAGACCATATGATCAAGACACAACACACGGCACTGCAATGCGACCCATTACGGAGGACAGCTCCAGTGTATGGGGACGTTACAGTTCAGGGACGCACAGCTATGATCCTGACAAGTTTCTGTAGCTCATACAAAAGTTTATAAGTTAGATTGACAGTGTTTGGGAGGAAGGAGACGTTGCTCAAGCAAAACCCCGTCGGCTGTGTTTATGGAACCAGTGTACACATTGTGGGCTCTGCAATGACTCTACTGCCTCCATCACGTTTCTCTCACAGGACCATCATGTTAGCTTAAGAGAGGTTAGGGTGGGTACCTTTGTGCCCAAAATGTCTTCTCTCCCTTCACATGAATGGAACGGGATGAGAACTGGACAACACTGCTACAAAGCTCCATCCACCGGGCATCGATCTGCGGCTCGTGGATAGTAGATGTAGATGAAAATACGAGGCGTATTCGGAAAGTAAGGTCGGATTAGGCACGAAATGGAAACCACTGTGAAAATCCGTGCAGATGTTTTCGGCAGTGTCTGTTGTGTGCCTGTCGATCGCTTCACGTTGCTCTTTTCACTTCAGACAGCAGAGTGATCACGCAGAAGCAATTGTGTCTCCAGCCAAGTATGAGGATCTGTTTAGAGATTTCGCCTGAAACTATGCAGCCTGCATAACATAAATGCCATGTGTTTCTTTCTTCAAGACAATTTTCAGCCGCATTCTGCAGGGGCAACGAAGACGCTCCTGCAGCCTTTTCGATGGGAAGTGTCTGATCACCTGGAATACATCCCTTAATTGGTTCCCTCCATCGCTTATCCCTGCTCAAATGAACGGCCGGCTACAAAGACAACATTTTGGCACAAGCAGTGTGTACCGTGAATTTACTTTCAAAACCTTTTCTTAATAATTTACTTTATTTACTAGCGATTCATGAGGAACATTAACACATTTAATCACACTATGTGAGCGTGGAACTAGTTGCCAGTAGGTAACTGATGAAAACAAATCAAATATCTTTCAACAAATGGAAATTTTATTCCTAAAAGCATTTTTTTTACCAGATTTAATATTATAATCAGAAAGCAGCCTCGAAATATCAAGTTACAATTAAGTCAGAGGCAGGAAGAACGAATTTTTGGCTGTATGAGCTATCAGACTGAGAACCTTGCCACTCACAACAACCTCTAAAAGACTGCACTGGTGCAAATCTGCGACACACCAGATTACTTTGAACTAAAAATTTTAACAGCTCACACAAGCACATAAACTATGCACCCTGTAGGAGGCATGGAAATGGTACAAAACACTAACATTAGACGGTTTACTTGACACCAAAGGTGCAACTTGATTAAAAAAACTTACGGTGGAAGGGGGACAACTTTATATGCTAAAATGACCATTTAAAAAAAAACCCATGTAATGCAGTCTTACATAAAATATACAAGGTTGGCCAAACATGCTCTACATTACACATATACCGCCTCTCAAGATGATAGGCAAGGTAGAAACATATATCAGCAATTCGGCCGTTACACTTCAAGCAATAAATTCGTTAACACCGAATCCGACAAATCTGACAGAGGCAGCTATTAACGTACGGCAGACTGACAGAGAGACAGACACTTGCTGCCTAACAAATGCGGAGGAGAGACAGAGGAGCAAGCTGGGGACGAGAGACTGACCAAGAAAACAAGTAGAATTTAGCAAGTAAATGAAACAACATATCACTAATCACTTAACTTCTAAGAAACTGTGATGTCTGGCGAAGACCTGGCGCAGCACCCCCAAAACGCTCTCCCGAACCGTCCGCTGCCAGCGGCTTCAAGGGACGCAGGAAGGCGCGCCGATCTCCCGTCTCACAGCGTCGCAGCTCGCACCGGCCAGACCGATGTCGTGGGTTGACTCCTGTTTTCTCTCGTGTCGGCCGCGAAGCCACTACGCCTCGCTATACGGCGCGGCCCACTGGACTCACTTGGCGACCTCACATGCTCCGACGCTCAAGGCGGACCAGTCATCTTGTGTCGCAGGTCACGACCGACCAACCGATCGATCCAACCGCCAATGAGCGACCGTTGCCTGAACAAACTCGAGCAGACTGGCGGCCTAACAGATACTATCACTCCGGACGACAGACAGGCACTGACTGCCCCAGGCTGACCCGGCTGACCAACTCACCGACTGGCGAGCTCATAGTGCCCCTTAAATGCACATGAACAGGCTACCTTTCCCCTTTCCCACCAGAGGGAGACACCAAAGCTGCGATTTCCACAGCGGCGCCACCGCGAGAAACGGAGGGCGACTGCTTCACGCTACGCGCTGCGGCGCGCTCTCCACAAGCAATTTTTACATGGCTCACAGTATAATGAATTGGCGGGAAGCACAGGCGGCTGGTTTCCGTGACGATGGTACTGGAAAGTTTGTACAACGCCGCGACAAATGCCTAAGTTGGAGCAGAGACTATTTAGAGAGGTAGCCGCGAGGTGTGGCTAACTGTTATGAATAAAAAAAATTTGATTTTCATTGTGGTTTTTATTTTGCGACTGGTCGGACCTTTCTTTCAAAACAGCCCTTGTAATTTGCAATCAGAACTTTTTTATAGGTTCTCTCAAATTATTTCGTTCATCGGTTCAACGTTGCAACATCATTCACTGAGAGAGAGGGAGAGAGAGACAAAAGGCAGAGGTGGGGGGGGGGGGGGGAGGAGAGAGAGACAGACAGTAAGAGTGTTTGTAGGGTGGAGATAGCGAAATCTTTTCTAAGGGTTAAAAAGAGGTAGTTAAATAGCCTTGGTGGATAAGAACGGTACTAGAGTAGTAGAGTTCAAACTAGGCACTGGCGTCAGGAACATGGAACTGCAAGTCGCTGCACACATTACAAAGGTCAGTGCCCACCCTCCACCACAGCCCCCTGAAATGGCTGCCTCCTGGAACGCTGAAGTGCCTGCAGTGGAGGCCATGTCTGTGTGACACCAGACTCTGCCAGTCCTGAGCTGTGCCTGCAGCGGGAGCCTCCAGAATAGTTGCGGCCACCATTTCTCCCTCCCTCCACAGTCTGTGGGGAAGGACCCTACAAGTGTCACACGAATATGGAATGGATGTATTCAGGATGTACGTACTCGATGCCACGCACAGTCTCAGCTGCCTCACACCGTGAGCGACCATGGGAAAAATAACTACACTCCTGGAAATGGAAAAAAGAACACATTGACACCGGTGTGTCAGACCCACCATACTTGCTCCGGGACACTGCGAGAGGGCTGTACAAGCAATGAATGATCACACGCACGGCACAGCGGACACACCAGGACCCGCGGTGTTGGCCGTCGAATCTACATCTATACTCCGCGAGCCACCTTACGGTGAATAGCTGCGCAGCATTTGTGCACCGCCGCCGTCAGTGTCAGCCAGTTTGCCGTGGCATACGGAGCTCCATCGCAGTCTTTAACACTGGTAGCATGCCGCGACAGCGTGGACGTGAACCGTATGTGCAGTTGACGGACTTTGAGCGAGGGCGTATAGTGGGCATGCGGGAGGCCGGGTGGATGTACCGCCGAATTGCTCAACACGTGGGGCGTGAGGTCTCCGCAGTACATCGATGTTGTCGCCAGTGGTCGGCGGAAGGTGCACGTGCCCGTCGACCTGGGACCGGACCGCAGCGACGCACGGATGCACGCCAAGACCGTAGGATCCTACGCAGTGCCGTAGGGGACCGCACCGCCACTTCCCAGCAAATTAGGGACACTGTTGCTCCTGGGGTATCGGCGAGGACCATTCGCAACCGTCTCCATGAAGCTGGGCTACTGTCCCGCACACCGTTAGGCCGTCTTCCGCTCACGCCCCAACATCGTGCAGCCCGCCTCCAGTGGTGTCGCGACAGGCGTGAATGGAGGGACGAATGGAGACGTGTCGTCTGCAGCGATGAGAGTCGCTTCTGCCTTGGTGCCAATGATGGTCGTATGCGTGTTTGGCGCCGTGCAGGTGAGCGCCACAATCAAGACTGCATACGACCGAGGCACACAGGGCCAACACCCGGCATCATGGTGTGGGGAGCGATGTCCTACACTGGCCGTACACCACTGGTGATCGTCGAGGGGACACTGAATAGTGCACGGTACATCCAAACCGTCATCGAACCCATCATTCTACCATTCCTAGACCGGCAAGGGAACTTGCTGTTCCAACAGGACAATGCACGTCCGCATGTATCCCGTGCCACCCAACGTGCTCTAGAAGGTGTAAGTCAACTACCCTGGCCAGCAAGATCTCCGGATCTGTCCCCCATTGAGCATGTTTGGGACTGGATGAAGCGTCGTCTCACGCGGTCTGCACGTCCAGCACGAACGCTGGTCCAACTGAGGCGCCAGGTGGAAATGGCATGGCAAGCCGTTCCACAGGACTACATCCAGCATCTCTACGATCGTCTCCATGGGAGAATAGCAGCCTGCATTGCTGCGAAAGGTGGATATACACTGTACTAGTGCCGACATTGTGCATGCTCTGATGCCTGTGTCTATGTGCCTGTGGTTCTGTCAGTGTGATCATGTGATGTATCTGACCCCAGGAATTTGTCAATAAAGTTTCCCCTTCCTGGGACAATGAATTCACGGTGTTCTTATTTCAATTTCCAGGAGTGTATTTCCTTGGTCATGAAGCATCGTACATCCATCTGACGCACTTTGACTTAAGATATTTGTTTGTCTGAAGCGAGAAAAACAGACAATGGGGCGACGTCTCCAGCATCAAGGAGCATCATCACAGTGACCATTTATTCTGATTTCCTGGACGCAACAGCAGAGACAGGCAAACTGACTGTTATACAGCCAATAAATGCACAGCACATAGGAGTAGCATGGCGACGTCTTTTCGGAAGGGTCTCTGTTATCTATACAGTATCAGGATGGACCTTTCTGTGCACACGCTAGCTTAGGAGACTAAATATTGCCAGAGCGCATTTTCCATCACTGTACAGACCCTGCACACTGCGTGACGGCGTGGGGTGCTCCTGGGCGCACAACACAGCCTAGTCGCTTAGCCAGCTTTATGAACAGTATTCGCTATATTTATGATGTGGTGAGGCTAATAGCTGTGCCCTACTATAGAGGTCTACCCAATATTAACACTGCCTATCCACTCCTAACGGACCTTGTTACAGATGGTGTTTGACTGCTGGACATCCAATAGTTTCTCCACATCACACACCCATTAAAACATTTCATCAGTGGTAGCTTTGTGACAGCCACTCGGCACCTGCTAAGATTGAAGGTATGTAGCGTATAGTCCAAACAGCAGTGGCTGACATAACCTTATCTGTCACTCAAGTGCACTTGTTCGATACCCAACTGTCAGATGTTCAAGCACTGGGCTCTAAATGTTGCACCCTGTATGAGTCCAAATCAGCTTAAAATTTTATCATACCCTCTCCTTACTATAGAGTACGAACAATCTCATCCTTTTCCTGTTTCGCTATCCTTCTTGGAGTTGCAACTTTATTAGCCAGCAGTGCCAAAAGATGTAACATAGTTTGAAAAGAATTACAAATTGAAACTTCCTGTAAGATTAAAACTATGTGCCAGACAAAGACTCGAACTCGGGACCTTTGCCTCTCACAGGCGAGTGGTATGAGGACGGGTCGTGAGTCGTGCTTGGGCAGCTCAGATGGTAGAGCACTTGGCCTGAATGTCCCGAGCTCGAGTTTCGGCCCAGAACCCAGTTTTAATCTGCCAGGAAGTTTCATATCAGCGGATACTTGGTTGCAGAGTGAATATTTCATTCTGGAAACATCCGCCAGGCTGTGGCAAAGCCATGTCTCCACAATATCCTTTCTTCCAGGAGTGCTAATTCTGCAAGTTTCGCAGGAGAGCTTCTGTGAAGTTTGGAAGGTAGGAGATTGGGTAGCTCAGATGGTAGAGCACTTGGCCGCGAAAGGCAAAGGTCACGAGTTCGAGTCTGGGTCCGCCACACAATCTACCACAAGTTTCATATCAGCGCACACTCCACTGCAGAGTGAAAATTTAACTCGAGAATTACAAATTATTTATGGAATATGTACCCTACTGAGTCCGTCTCAGATTCACTCAATAGAAACCGAACTCTCAAACAGACTTCTGAAATACAACCACACCCATTCTACAGATAATGAAGGAACGTACTGCTCGATGTTGTTTAAACTGAGGTCGACAACATTTTTGCTCCAATCCAGTGCGAGCTCTCAATGAGATAGAAAATGCATTCTAGCATTTCGCATTCTGGGAAGTCCAATGTCTCTACAGGATCAACGTTAACAAAACCGACAAAATCCGTGGCCAGATTCCTGACCGGAAATGGAGCAAAGTACGTCCTGTGAATACGTTTCCAGAAATGGATTGTATGCGTGCAACGACAACGAATCGTCCCGAAACAAAGTACAGAACTGCATCGCATCCACATCGCAACGAATTGTTCAAAGTGGGCTCCACGGGACTGCAGGTGACGCCGGCCGCGGTGGTCTAGCGGTTCTAGGCACTCAGTCCGGAACCGCGCGACTGCTACGGTCGCAGGTTCGAATCCGGCCTCGGGCATGGATGTGTGTGATGACTTAGGTTAGTTAGGTTTAAGGGGCTCCGGAAAGGCTCAAAGTCATGAAAAGTTCCATTTTTACTTTTTTGCGTTTTCTGAATCTGCAGACTATTACCTTCTAATAGATATATAATTTACTCAATTCCGAAGACTACAACCATTTTTAAATTTTTTTTGAAATGTGTTCTACATGGGCGTGACCCACTGTGGCGCTGTTAAACTGCTGGCAAATGGTGTTATCATTAACGTCCGTGTTCATCAGGTACATTTTAGTGATGTGAGATAAAGTATGTGTTGTGGCTAACCTGTGATGGTTCAATATATATCGCTGGTGTGATTGTCGATTGTTTCATGTTTATTTACTCTGTCGTTATCTCGAAAATATTCGTAATTAATTCTGTTTCTTGAGTCTCTGTTTTGTTGAAGTATAATAATGAGTAAAAGTAAAGTTATTAGAAATCCTCTGAAGGCTTTTAAGAAAAGGAGAAATGTTGGAAAGCCAAAGGTATTTAGAAATATGGGAATGAAGATAGGTTCTAACATGGTACGAGCGATGCTTGCTTTAGACAAGGAACGCCTTCGGGCTGCAGACAGGGCTGTAAAGAGTCTAGAAATACAAGCAAGAGTAAACAGGAGGAGGAACAAGAGGAAGCTGGAGAAGGAGTTTGCAGAGGATGAAGATAATCCATCCTATGGACCTGGAATGCACTTAAAAGTTAATCCAATCTTTGTCGCTCGATTCCCAAAACTTTTATTTTCTCATACTAATTACATGTTTTCTAAGGATCTTCCAAATATATTTTTCAAACTTTCAGTAAATGTTACACAGTACATTCTGCATAATTTAACACAGCCTTTTTCCAAAAAACTGTATATTTTTGATTATATAAATAAAAAATTGCAAAAAAAATGTTGTGAATTTTCATTACAATTGAAAAAAAATCATCTTTAATAACTGAACTAAAATTTTGTGAAATCCCTGTGTTAAGTTGTAGCCCATATTCCAATAAATAATCTGTAAAACGTTCAACTTCCTACCTCAAATACTTTGTGAGGAAAGATGTAATTTATAAGCGTTATTTTAACATTGCAAGTATAGGGCGTTCCGGAGCCCCTTAAGTAGTTCTAAATTCTAGGGGACTGATGACCACAGATGTTAAGTCCCATAGTGCTCAGAGCCATTTGAACCATTTTTGAACTGCAGGTGACATGGATAGTAGCGGCTGTCACGCAGGATACACATAATCATGCTTTCGCTTACACCACAATGGCGGGCCACTTGTCCTGTGGAAACCGATCCTCCAAGTCTGGTGAACGCACAGTCCGCCGCCTGCGTCCGCCTGAAGGGCGATACGATTGGTGTCTGTGGGGCTACTTGTTTCGACAAGCCCTGCTGCCTCTCGACCGCTTCCATCTGCTTGCCCGTACACAAACGCCATCTCGGCTTGTTCTCGAAATGAATACCGTGCATTCTGCCGCTTACAGTACGCTGCGCCAATCACACAGCCTGAGACACAAAAGGAACACACGGCACGTGGTCAGAGGAACTGCCGTCAGAGCCATCTACCGTGGCAACAGTAGATTTCCGGACACATGTTCGTAGGGCCCTTTTCCCTTCATTTCCAGTCAGGAATCTGTCCCTGCGGTTTGTCGGTTTTATTAACGTTCATCCTGTATTTTAGCTTGTAGACAGATTGGATCAACCAGCTCACATAGTGCACTCGTGACTTCACATTCTCACACCCGATAATAGGCACTCGAGATAAGCGCTAAGCTGAAAAGCGCTACCTGAGTATGGTCACGCGAGGACCGTGCGGAAGATAATGGTGACGTCACGCGGCCGCACCGGCCGCCGTCAGGTATATGATAGGTACGGCAGGGCGCGCGTCTTCCTATACTGCCACCCAGTGGCTGCCGGGGTGTGTACTGTGCTGCGTGTAGCCAAACAGATCACTTCCCGACGTCTGTCCTTCTTGGCTCCAAGGTGAGTAAGGGCTCTGCAGGAATTGCTTGTCCTCTTTACTCTTACAGTTTCTTGATTTTTTGAGAAGGCGCTATATTACTCTGTCAGTTTACCGTTTGTCTTCCAGATAAGGTCTCAGTTTAATTTGAATCTAGTAGTTCTGTAGTTGTGAAAGGAACACAGTCTAAAGCGTGAAAAGGGTAAATCTTGGCACCGGACTGGTACTGGGAGGAGTCGATAGGCACTGTGTACAGGTTTCCCACCATCCTTATGCTTTCCTGACCTGCGTCCACAGTATTACTAATTACTATTAAAAACAGTCTTGATCACGATTTATTTAACAAGGTGACCGGTTTCAACCACTACTGTGGTCATCTTCAGACCATTGAGTAGGAACCTCTTTCTGTTCACTACTGTAGTAGTGTTCACTACTGTAGTAGTAGTTCACTACTGTAGTAGTGATTCTTCAACAGAAAGAGGTTCCTACTCAATGGTCTGAAGATGACCACAGTAGTGGTTGAAACCGGTCACCTTGTTAAATAAATCGTGATCAAGACTGTCTTTAATAGTAATTATTTATAAGCCATTGATCACTGCTGTGCCCATAATGTATTCAAAAGTAACACAGTATTACTGTTTTTGTATTCGAACACTTCTCTCCTTAAGCTAAAAAGCGTCACTCTCATAAACTGACGTAAGTTTAGGACAAGTATCAGGAAATAGAAAGTTATCCGGATTCAGAGCTTCATGATCTTGGGTGCAATTTTGTATGTTCTTTCAGTAAAAGACTTTTCTTAATTTGAGTAGCACACTGATTTGCACGCAAATGTCATCCAGAAAAGCAAGTGTGGCACAACTTGTTGAAAATCCTCGTGCAGATATATAGAGACCCAGTTCTGTGTGCCATGTTATGTAGTGTGTCTTACACAAATTGTTTAAACAGGACTGTATGGCAGAAAAACTTACACTACCGAATAGTGAAAACGTGACAGCTGAATGATAGCACAACTCAATATGTTGCTAAGGAACTCTATTAGTATATCTCGTACAGGGACAGAAAGCGTTGGTCTAACCACAAATCTAAATGGAACCATTGATTGTACAAGCATACAAAGAAAAGAATCACATTTATTGCAAGGAGAGGATCGACTTTCTGAAATCGTCTACACATCACCATATGGGTAAAGATCCTTGATATCACACCCTGCAGCTATTCAACTCGATAGGCCCTCGTTTATAAGCAATCGACGAAAAAAGACTTCGAATTTAATGTGACAGTTAATAGCAGTAATAAAGTAGCGTTTCTTCTTGACTGCTTGTGTGGTATAACTAATAAAGTAAAGCCTTTATGTGAATGCAATTATTTAATTTCTTTTTCTTCACTACATTTAATCATTGTATGAATTTTTCCATTCGTTCTCATTTTTTCTTTGCATCATTCTTTTTCCGCTCGGAATTTGTCTGAATGTGAATATAATAATATTTATTTATTATAAGATGTAAGTATTAGAAAATTCGAATCTATCGCTTCTACAACAAAAAAGATGAAATAATCTATATGCATTCATTGTGCAAAGCTGTCAAAAGTCTATTTTTCGTTATAAGATGTGTATTGTTTTGTGGTAATCGTCATACAAACATTTAAAACAAACCTAAATTCCTACTGCACCACGGACAAAATAACGCATATGAAGATTTAAACGGAAGAAAAGAGTATGAGTAAAACGAAATTCAAGCAAAATGAGCAATGAAACTAATGTATGCAATAACATGGAAGAAAAAATACGATGATAAAAGGAAATAAATTAAATCTAAATTAAACATGATAGGATGGAAAATGAGACCAAATGAAGTAGCTAATATTATGATTAAAACGATGTAACAAAGGAACAGAAATAAAGAAGTTACATTTAAACCGGTTAACTGAATGAAAATAATGATCAGCATCATTTAGATAAAAACTTAAAAACACAAAAATTAAAGTACCTGAGAAGATTAGAACTCTCAAACTTCTGCACGTAAAAACCTCCCCTATCTTGTCTTTTTTTTTCATTTTGTTCGTAATAGTCAGTTTCTTTTGGTATGGATGAGTGTAACTTAACACTCGTTCATAATTGATTCTTTTACTCAATTTCTTTTTTATAACAGAGGATAGTCGGACTTCTAAGGAAATATCCATTACATCACACAACCATTCAATGGGATAGTGCATTTTTAAAGCTGTTGAGTCATGCAAGATTCTAATATTTTTTCACCAATTATTTACAAATGGCGGCCCACCAGGATAAATAACTGGAGAGTGTGCTACCTGGGATCTTAACCTATATCACCATACAGACGGTTTCAAAACGTCGATCTCACTGAGAGGGGAACTCCCCTTGTCAGTACTGCAACTTTTTCTTGGGCAGTTCTGCTGCATATTTCTTCTTTGCTTCTCCCACCTTCAACCATCTTGTTTCCTAAGTGAGTGAGTCAACGTCATGCACCAGCTGCTCACATACATGTACTCCAACATTGGTTTTTGTCTTATGTCACTAGCCATAACTTTTCATGTAGTCTCATTTTTGTGTATATTTTACTCTTTCCCCATAACTTGCCCAGTTTTAAAAAACATGAATAAAGGATCAGGTAAAACGCGCTGTGTGATCAGTGTAAACATTCGTTTCACTTATATTATCTCACGTAACTCTATTCTCTCACTTTTTAAGTAGACCTCGTTTGTATAGATAAAAAACAATTTCTGGTACCGCCTGTTCTTGCCAGACTCTTTTCCGTGTATACCTCTTAACCTGTGTAGAGCACCTAACAGTAACATTTCTCTCGGTTTTATAGAGCTTCCAAATACGTTACCAGCCTCTGTAGTATATTCCGAGTTACTTGACTACCTCAAACTTCAATTTGTCATTAGACATACTAAACACATCCTATATATGTGGTACACCTACAAAAGCTGTATTCCTTTCCATTCTTTGCTCTGTAACTAATTTGAGAACCAACATTCTAAGAACCTGGCATCAATTGTTTGAAGATCATGGTAATTATTACTTTATGATACACTCACCACAAGGCTACGCATTTCTTAAATTTGCATTTTGAAAAAGTCTTTTTTATCGGTGGGCACTGTAAATTTTCTATCCAAATTCGTGGTCAATAGTCCCTTGGACCGTGTAATGTGACCACCACCAACACTATGTGATCAAAAGTATCCGGACTGCTGGCTGAAAATGACTTACAAGTTCGTGGCGCCCTCCATCGGTAATGCTGGAATTCAATATGGTGTTAGCCCACCTTTAACCTTGATGACAGCTGCCACTTTTGCAGGCATACGTTCAATCAGGTGCTGGAAGGTTTTTTGGGGAGTGGCTGCCCATTCTCCACGGAGTGCTGCACTGAGGAGGGTTGTCGATGTCGGTCTGTGAGGCCTGGCACAAAGTCGGCGTTCCAAAACATCCCAAACGTGTTCTATAGGATCCAGGCCAGGACGCTGTGCAGGCATGTCCATTACAGGCATGTTGTTGTTGTGTAACCACTCTGTCAAAAGCCGTGCGTTATGAATAGGTGCTCGATTGTGTTGAAAGATGCAATCACCCGTCCCTGAATTGCTCTTAAACAGTTGGAAGCAAGAAGGTGTTTGAAACATTATTGTAGGCCTGTACTGTGATAGTGCCACGCAAAACAACAAGGGGTACAAGCCCCCTCGATGGAAAGCACAACCATACCATAACATCACCACCGCCGAATTTTACTACTGACATTACACACGCTGGCAGATGGCATTCACTGGGCGTTCGTCATACCCACACCATGCCATCGGATCGCCATATTGTGTACCGTGATTCGTCGATCCACACAACGTTTTTCCACTGTTCAATCGTCCAATGTTCACGCTCCTTAACCAAGCGAGGTGTCATTTGGCATATACTGGCGCGATATGTGGATTATGAACAGCCTCTCGACGATGAAATAAGTTCTTACCTCCCTAACTGTCATAGTACTTGCAATGGACCGTGATGCAGTTTAGAATTCTCGTGTGATGGTCTGGATAGATGTATGGCTATTACACATTACGACCCTCTTCAACTGTCGGTGGTGTTTATGAGACGTATGACACAAGTGACACCCAATTGCCTGACAACGTTTGAAATCCATGAGCTCTGCGGAGCGCCCTTTTCTGCTCCCTCAAGGTGCCTTGGCAGAATGTGGCCGCACAATGCACCTAATATGACAATGTATGTTTGTATGAGTGTCTGGATACTTCTGATAACATAGTGTACAGTGTACAGTATACAGTGAACACACACAGAAGGCTGGCAGCAGCGCTAGTTGTGGAGGTTTTATAGGTAGTGTGCAGAAGGCGAGGAAAATAACAGTCGTTGCTGATATAACGAGGAAAAAAAGTGATGTAGCTGTCGTCCAAAAGGGCATGATCACTCGCTTTCAGGCCAAGGGTGGAAGTATATACATAACGGCCGTCTAGGTTAAAGTGTATTGTGCGTGGCGGAATGGCTATATCCAAAAGAGACGCCAAGGCAACTGTAGTGCACCAAGGGATCTAGATGTTAGGGATAAGTGATGGTAGCAGAGATGTGTATGGACGAATACACATGCGACTGTTGAGCAACTGACTTCCCAAGAGAACCAAGGGGCTACCAACAGTGTCTCCTGATAGCGAACGCTGCTGGGTACGGGCCTCCGCAGCACGTACCTGGTTCACTGCTGTTCATCGGCGACGGAGGCTGGAATCTGGACGCCAATACTGCAACTGAACGCCCACTGAGTGGCGACAGGTGGCATTTTGAGGTGAATTACTTTATATCCTCGAACAGGTTGAAACGTCTGCAATCAAACACCCTGTAACACTTGTCAGGAGGGTCTGGGCCAGAGCAGTGGGCGTTGTGGTCACGAGGAATGTTTTCAAGGCAATCCGTGAGGTGAACGATCTTGTCGTTCTGGAAGGCACAATAGATCAACACAAGTATGTGTCTACCCTTTGGGACCTTGTACACCCCTACATGCAGTATCTTGTTCTCGGCACAATAGCTTTTATTGGCAGATCAATGCAACGCATCACACAGTTTGCTCGTAACAGGATGAGTTTCTTACTCCCCTGGTCACGAAACTCCCTGGATTTAAACCCAATCGAGAAGCCGTGGGGCCATCTCGATCTTGACGTTGATACCTTCCAGGACGTTGATACCTTCCAGGACGTTGATATCTTCCAGGACGTTGATACCTTCCAGGACATTGATACCTTCCAGGACGTTGACACCTTCTAGAACCTTGCTGACTCCCTTCCTGCATGTCTCGCAGTGGTCTGCAGTGCCAAAGCTAGTTATTGACGCTTTCGGTAGGTGATCACGTTACTCTGACTGGACAGTGTAAGTTGCACATTAGTAGATAACGGGATTTCCGTTCCTCCTGCTTTTATGAATTTGTCAGTAATATTGTCTATTACCAAGTCTCTGTTTTTCCTCAGGTTTTTCAGGGCAAGTTCAAATTCCAGTTTTAAAATTAATGCACCAACGAGTCGTATGGTTTGATACCTGTAATTGCAACAAATGAAATGTGATTCAAATTCCCATTTAAAGGATACCCCCACGCTTCTAATGCAGTGATTGAAGATACTGAGTATCAGCTCCAACTGAGATTTTCTTCAGTCAGAGTTTGACGTTGTAACTCAGGACTTGTACCAATAGGAATTATCTCATTACGACTACCAGCTGTCACTTTGTGGTGGTTCGACAAGAATTAAAGAGCAATATCACATATGTTAGTAAAGGATGAGACACCTTCTCTATGACTGTATCATGTATACCGCCCTATTTATGGTTCTGGTGTCATCTTGTGACAGTAGTATTGAGAATATGCTGCGGTCTGGTTATGTATGCTACGCCAACATAAGGTTTACCACAAATGCACCCTAGCCTTTACTAGCACATCGTTGATCCGCAGCATCAACTAACTGTTGCATGGTTACATGCAGGACTAGCGCTTACGACCAGAGTAATATACACTCCTGGAAATTGAAATAAGAACACCGTGAATTCATTGTCCCAGGAAGGGGAAACTTTATTGACACATTCCTGGGGTCAGATACATCACATGATCACACTGACAGAACCACAGGCACATAGACACAGGCAACAGAGCATGCACAATGTCGGCACTAGTACAGTGTATATCCACCTTTCGCAGCAATGCAGGCTGCTATTCTCCCATGGAGACGATCGTAGAGATGCGGGATGTAGTCCTGTGGAACGGCTTGCCATGCCATTTCCACCTGGCGCCTCAGTTGGACCAGCGTTCGTGCTGGACGTGCAGACCGCGTGAGACGACGCTTCATCCAGTCCCAAACATGCTCAATGGGGGACAGATCCGGAGATCTTGCTGGCCAGGGTAGTTGACTTACACCTTCTAGAGCACGTTGGGTGGCACGGGATACATGCGGACGTGCATTGTCCTGTTGGAACAGCAAGTTCCCTTGCCGGTCTAGGAATGGTAGAACGATGGGTTCGATGACGGTTTGGATGTACCGTGCACTATTCAGTGTCCCCTCGATGATCACCAGTGGTGTACGGCCAGTGTAGGAGATCGCTCCCCACACCATGATGCCGGGTGTTGGCCCTGTGTGCCTCGGTCGTATGCAGTCCTGATTGTGGCGCTCACCTGCACGGCGCCAAACACGCATACGACCATCATTGGCACCAAGGCAGAAGCGACTCTCATCGCTGAAGACGACATGTCTCCATTCGTCCCTCCATTCACGCCTTTCGCGACACCACTGGAGGCGGGCTGCACGATGTTGGGGCGTGAGCGGAAGACGGCCTAACGGTGTGCGGGACCGTAGCCCAGCTTCATGGAGACGGTTGCGAATGGTCCTCGCCGATACCCCAGGAGCAACAGTGTCCCCAATTTGCTGGGAAGTGGCGGTGCGGTTCCCTACGGCACTGCGTAGGATCCTACGGTCTTGGCGTGCATCCGTGCGTCGCTGCGGTCCGGTCCCAGGTCGACGGGCACGTGCACCTTCCGCCGACCACTGGCGACAACATCGATGTACTGTGGAGACCTCACGCCCCACGTGTTGAGCAATTCGGCGGTACGTCCACCCGGCCTCCCACATGCCCACTATACGCCCTCGCTCAAAGTCCGTCAACTGCACATACGGTTCACGTCCACGCTGTCGCGGCATGCTACCAGTGTTAAAGACTGCGATGGAGCTCCGTATGCCACGGCAAACTGGCTGACACTGACGGCGGCGGTGCAGAAATGCTGCGCAGCTAGCGCTATTCGACGGCCAACACCGCGGTTCCTGGTGTGTCCGCTGTGCCGTGCGTGTGATCATTGCTTGTACAGCCCTCTCGCAGTGTCCGGAGCAAGTATGGTGGGTCTGACACACTGGTGTCAATGTGTTCTTTTTTCCATTTCCAGGAGTGTAGATTCCAGTGTTGGGACATCGTTATTTTCTTAAATAACTGGAGAAATCAGGAGGATAACTAGTTGAATAAAGTCCTAGTGTAGTTCTTCCTCGCCTAGTCAGTATTGTGCTAGATCTCGACTTCGAAAGTTTTCTTGTCTGTAACTGTAGAAAGGGGTCAAGGAAATGAGATCTGGAGCCGTTCCAGGGATTCTTCAGACAAAATGCATTGAAACAAAGAGCAATTTCTTGAAACGGTACAGGATGTGACGGTAACTATTGCCACCAGGAACAACTCCAAAGGTATGTTAGGAACGGATAACTTGGTGTGACAAAAGTTGCATGGGACAACAGGGGCCATAATATGACGTCTGTTTTTTGTTGCTAGGTGGGGTCGCTTCAGACATATGAAGCCCAACTTCATTTTTTTTAAAAAGTGGGATGCTACAATTTGGTACTTCTTTTCTGATAGCGGCTGTCGAAGCGAATCTAATGATGTTTAACAGTTAGGTCTTTCAAGGTCAACGAAGGTCACAATGGTAGCATGAACGTCCATTTACAGAAGGTGTTCGAAGTGATGACCATTGGTATCAACGCAGTGCTGCAATCTTCTTATGACGGAGTGAGTGGTATTCCTTATAACTTCGGCACTTATCGAAGCACATGCTCTGACAATTCTCTCTTGCATATCTTCAGATGTAGTTGGAATATTTCTTTATACACAGCGTTTTTTAGAAATCCCCACAAGAAAAAAATTCCAGAGGCGTCAAGTGTGGCGAACGAACGCGTCCAATCCAACGATTTGGGAGATGTCTCTGCACCCCATTTCTAGTCATCAGCGAAAAATGTGCTGGAGACCCATCGTGTTGTTACCACCTTCTGTTCGTTATTCCTAAAGCTATTTCTTCCAACAACAGACCTAATGTTTCTTGCAGGAATGTGGTGTACTTCCTACCATTATGATTATCTTCGATCAAATAGGGGCCTACAATTCTGCCATCCAGAAGCCCACACCATACATTCAATGAGCATGGTTTTTGGTGTGCAACTTGCCACAGCCAACATGGATTTTCAGTTGCCCAGTAATGCATATTATGCAGATTAACATTTCTATGGATCATGAATGTAGCCTCGTCAGTAAATAAAATGAAATTAATAAATGTATCATTCCTCTGAATCTGAAGTTGAGCCCATCGCCAGTATTGAGTGCGATGCATACGACCTGTACCAGTTAAATCTTGGTGGAGACTGATATGGTAAGGATAATATTTATGGAACTGCAGAACACTCTGTCTCATGGCAGATACTCTCGCGATTTGACGTGAGGTAACACAAGGATCTCGAACCACAGTGGTAAGAGTTCCTATTTCCGTTTCCTCGTTAGTAACTTTCCTCGGTCTGATGTGTTTCCGATGCATTAAAGATGCAGTTCTCAATTTATCATACACATATTTAAATGTATAACGTGTAGAGTGAATACCTTCAGGATATCTTTCAGCTTATAAGTCTGTAGCTGTCACTGAATTTCGATGGCATTGTCTGTAAATGAGAAGCATATCGACTTGTTCTTCAAAGGAATACATTATTCACATTCGCTTGATTCGGCGATACTAGTCTTACCGTTTCTATTAGTATTGTATTGCGAAACCGTCCAAATGTTTACATGTCTGTGGCACGTTAGATGGATACACCGTATTCGGCGAATATTTACTATTTTCACAATATCCGAGTGAGAATTGCCAGAGCACGTGCTTCAGTAAGTGCCAATGTGATAAGGAATACCAATCAATTAAGAAGATCTGTATTGATACCACTGGTCATCACTTCGAACACTTTCTGTAAATGCCACCTTTTTCACCTTTGTTGACATTCAAAGACCTTACTGTTACAAATCATTGATCTCAATAGCTGGTATCAGAAAATAAGTACCAAACTATAGCATCCTGCTTCAAAAAACATTGTTGACCATCAAATCGCTGACACGATCCCACCTAGCAGAAAAAGACCCCTGTCGTCCCATGCAGCATTTGACCCACAAACTTTTCAGCTCCTGTCATACTGTCGGAATTATTGTAGGTGGCAATCGTTAATGAGTGACCCTGCAGATTTACAGTTATTCATCATTTTGCCACAGAAGTGATATATTGTTGCAGTTGATGTGCCGGAGAGAGTATTTACCAACTTCTGCTTCGTGAGGCTGATGTATATGTAGAGAGGGTGGTGTGTAACGGAAAGGGCTGGCCAGTGATACTGTGTTTCAGAATCATCCACAATGGAAGCAGTTAAGGACATTAAGGAGACGGTGGCCGTGGACCTGGGTGCCCTGCTGGACGCAGGCGATGGCGCCGTAGTCACGTTGGTGGCGGGCGGCACGCGACTTGTGGCTCACAGGGCTGTCCTCACAGCGAGGAGCCCCGTCTTCGCCGCCATGTTTGGCCACGACACGCTGGAGGCCAGCAGCGGCCAGGTGGCCATCCCTGACGTGGAGGGCCCCGTTCTGCGCCAGCTGCTGGCCTACCTCTATACCCGGCAGGCCCCCCAGCTGCCAGGCATGGCCCCCCAAATGCTGGCCGCCGCTGACAAATACGGATTGCCGGACCTGAAAGCTGACTGTGAGCGGCACGTGGCAGCGCAGCTGGATGTGGAGACGGCAGCGGCCACCGCAGTGCTGGCGGTGAGGCACTCCTGCCCCGGTCTGGCTGCGACCGCAGTCGCCTTCATAAGGGCCCACGACTACCTGGTGATGGCGACGCAGGGCTGGGCAGACGCAGTGCTGAATCAGCCCAAAGACGTGCTCGAAGTGAGTCGTCTGCTTGCACAGCCACCACCACATGGTACTAGGTAAGCACTAGACATGCCAGTCGCCAGTGTCTCTTAATACTGTGTGAGTGTGTGTGTGTGTGTGTGTGTGTGTGTGTGTGTATGTGATGCCAAGCATACAGTGTCTGCTACAGTGTTCCCTTACATGTGTTTCTGCTCCAAAATAATCAACATCAATGGCCTTGCTGATAGCTGTCAATAGTATCAACATAACAGCTTTATTCAGTATCTAAATTTAACGACACTATGTAACCAAAAGTATCTGGACATCCCTAAAAACTTACGTTTTTCATATTATGTGCTTTGTGATGCCACCTACTGCCAGCTATTACATATCAACGACCTCAGATACTGTGAGAGAGCAGAATGGGGCGCTCCGCAGAACTGTGTGTGAAATCTTATGGGACTTAGCTGACAAGGTCATCAGTCCCTAAGCTTACACACTACTTAACCTAAATTATCCCAAGGACAAACACACACACACACCCATACCCGAGGGACGACTCGAACCTCTGCTGGGACCAGCCACACAGTCCATGACTGCAGCGCCTTAGACCGCTCAGCTAATCCCGTGCGGCTCCGCAGAACTCAAAACTTCGAATGCAATCAGGTGATGGTGTGTCACTTGTGTCATACGTCTGTACGTGACATTTCCACACTCCTAAACATCCCTTGGTCCACTGTTTCCGAGGTGATATTGAAGTGGAAACGTGACAGGACACGTAGAGCACAAAAGCGTACTGGCCGACCACGTCTGTTGACTGACAGAGAACGCCGACAGTTGAAGAGGGTCATAATGCCTAATAGGCAGACAAATCTTCAGACCATCACACAGGAATTCCAAACTGCATCAGGATCCACTGCAAGTACTGTGACAGTTAGGTGGGAGGTGAGAAAACTTGGATTTCATGGTCGAGCGGCTGCTCATAAGCCACACATCACGCCGCTAAACGCCGAACGGCGTCTCCCTTGGTGTAAGGAGCATAAACATTCGACGATTGAACTGTGGAAAAACGTTGTATGGAGTGAAGAATCACGGTACACAATGTGGCGATCCGATTGCAGGGTGTGTGTAGGGCGACTGCCTGGTCAACGTCATCTTCCAACATGTGTAGTGCCAAAAGTAAAATTCCGAGGTGGTGGTGTTGTGGTGTGGCCGTGTGTTTCATGGAGGGGACTTGCACAGCTAGTTGTTTTGCGTGGCACAATCACAGCATACCCTACATTGATGTTCTAAGAGCCTTCTTGCTTCCCACTGTTGAAGAGCAATTGTGGGATGGTGGTTGCATCTTTCAACATGATCGAGCACCTGTTCATAGTGCAAGGCCTCTGGTGGACTGGTTACACGACAATAACATCCCTGTAATGGGCTGGCCTGCACAGAGTCCTGACCTGAATCCTATAGAACCCCTTTGGGATGTTTTGAAACTCCGACTTCATGCCAGGCCTCACTGACCGACATCGACACCCCTCCTCAGTGCATCACTCCATGAACAATGGGGTGCCATTCCCCAAGAAACCTTCCAGCACCTGATTGAACGTATGCCTCCTAGTGTGGAAGCTGTGATCAAGGCTAAGGTTAGGCCAACACCATACTGAATGCCAGCATTACCGACGGAGGGCGCCACGAACTTGTAGGTCATTTTCAGCCAGGTGTCGGGATACTTTTGATCACATAGTGTATATTGTAAACGGTCGTATCACACTTCCCTGTGGTACTCCGGGTATTACCTTTACATCTGTCGGTTTTGTTCCCTCAAGAGCGATGTGTTGTCACTGTCAGGACAGCCCTGAGGAAGGCCACTTGCAATTGTGGCCGAAACGTCGAACAATATTGTATATCGACAATGCAGTCAACATCGCCGAAAAATTTTATTAGAAGACGCAGTGGCGTATAATGTTTGCAGCCTGGGCAAGAGAGTGTGCATTCCTTACTCTGTGTGCTGTGTAGGCCACTTTAGGCTTCTTGATGTGCAGTACTCTTCATTGTTGTTTGCTGTCTCTGCTACTGCTGGCAGTGTGGTAGTTACAAACAGCGACGTGCTGCATAACGGGTAGATGGTGAGGAGCAACGCTGTTGCCCAGTACCAGCATTAAAGACAATGCAGTACGCGGCAGCACCGTTCAAACGTAGCAGCAATGTGTTGAGTATATTCCATTACCAATGTTACCACACTGGAAATTCTGACCCGTGGAAATCCTAAGTGTATTAGAGCAGACATCTATACTAATAACTATTATACGAGTACTACAGTTTTGTAAGTTTTGCATTTTTCTTACGCTTTCTTGATAGCTGGACGCAATATGCTTACAAAGTCCTTTATTCTCCCCAAGCAGTGTAGGGAAATTAGGTATGACTTCCAAGAAGTAGCATGTGTTTGACAGTCAGAACATGTGATAAAGGCATCCAGTAAGGAACGTAACATAAGCAAATGTGAAAGAGGATGTAGCTACTTACCATCTGACAAGATAGCAAAACGAGTCCCAACAAAAACACACCAACTTCAGGAATTCCCACACTATGCTGGGCGTCCCTTTCACATTTACTTCCCCTTTCTGGCCAGTATTTCCTCAGAACAGCTGCTGTACTTTGGTACAGGCGTCCAAAGTCTACCTTCTTGAAGTTCTTCATAGTTTTACTAAACGCTGAGTGATGAATTACGTTATTAGATACACAACGTCTCACATTGAAAATACTCCCTGTAAAGTCTACTGCATAGTAACTTTCACGAATTTACATTAATGTTCAAACATGTTTAAATATTTATAAAGTTGTCACTAAGCTGCTTTAAAAACGGGAATTTTCTTTGCGGTAATACTGTCTACAGTGCATGGCGTGTTTCTCGTTTAGTTGTACCTTGTGCTGTAAACCGCTCAGCCTCAATCACGTCTGTTCACTGTAGTGTGACATGAGTATGAACGCTTAGTACAGAATACCTGTCTTTTCAAGATATCCTACTGCAAATACATTACCTTTAAATCTATCTGTGTTATTCACAAGTAAAGTTTGGAAATGTTATTCACAACTGAAGTACCCATATAGTACCACAACTGATATAGTACCACACACACACACACACACATGGTGTTATCCATGGTACAACAGTAATTTATTAAACATGTTAATACCGAAAGTCACTATCCATGCATATGCTCCATCACAAAAGTTATCGCTAGAGATTCTTGCAGTGCGAGCCACTAGTGGCCCAGCGCGACATTAGGAACAATGGCTCTGACCACTATGGGACTTAACATCTTAGGTCATCAGTCCCCTTGAACTTAGAACTATTTAAACCTAACTAACCTAAGGACATCACACACATCCATGCCCGAGGCAGGATTCGAACCTGCGACCATAGCAGTCCCGCGGTTCCGGACTACAGCGCCTAGAACCGCACGGCCACTGCGGCTGGCTGACATTGGAAAAGAAAACACAAAATTTTGAAACGAAGGGATGAGCTGACAGATCTCATATCGCTGGCAACTCATTTGTTGACTTCTCAGAAACGGTTTTTGAACGCCCAAATAGTGAATTTTAAAATGTGCCAGAAGAGAGAATAAGTAATTAAACAACTGCCTGCGACATGCTTAGCACGGTAAATATTGTAACTGTCTCGGTGTGTATCGAACGCCACAAATGTACCGCATCATGCCTCAGTAAATAACGTTACGAACTGTAGTTGTAGCCCTTGGGCGGACTGAGGTCACTGACAGTTCCGGTCTCTCTGTATCTCCTCCATGTCTGAAAAACATCGGTTTGGTTCACTCCGTGACGCCTGGACACTTCCTTGTTGAGAGCCATTCCTGGCACAAAGTAAGAATGCGTACGCAATTGAACCACGGTATTGACCGTCTAGGCATGGTTGAACACGAGCCGTGTACCTCCTTCCCGATGGAATGACTGGAACTGATCGGCTGCCGGACCCCCTCCATCTAAATAGGCGATGCTCATGCATGGTTGTTTACATCTTTGGGGAGGGAGGGGGTGGGGGGCGTTCAGTGACATCTCTGAACAGTCAAAGGGACTGTGTCTGTGATACAATATCCATAGTCAACGTCTAACTTCCAGAGTTCTGGGAACCGGGTTGACGCATCTGTTCATGGACGTCATGTTCCGAAACTACTAAGATCGTCATTCAGTAATTGAAGAGACAAATTGATCTGGAGAAAATAGGTTTATATTTACATAACAATACTTTTTTCCAATTTTCAACATAACCCCCTTGAACATTTATGAACTAGTTCCAACAGACAACAAGCTTTTTTATTCTGGCTGCAAAGAACTCTTTATCTTGATGTTTGAATCAATTTCTCATAAACTTTTCCACGTCCTTGTTGTACCAGAACCTCATTCCACGTAATGCCTCCTTCAGTGCACTGAACAAATGTAAATCACTAGGTGCTAAATTAGGACTGTAAGGGGTATGAGGCAGTACTTTCAAGCCCATTTTCTTGATGGTTTCACGGTTTAGTTGAGCAATACGAGGACGTGAATTTTTTTGCTGGAGAATCACAGCTCTCCTCTAAGATCCACGATGTCCCTTCACCTTGTTTAAAAGCAATCCCAGTAGTAGGCCTGTTGGATGTTCATTGTAAGGTACTCTTCGAGATAATCACAAAAAAACTGGACCTTCACCACCCTAAAACACCAGTCAACATGACTTTTCCTGCTGATGCTTGGGTTTTGAATTTTTTCTTGACAGGTGAGTTGGTGTACTTCCACTCTGTGCTTTGTCTTTTTGATTCTGGTTCATAATAGTGAACCCAAGTTTCATCAAAAGTTAAAATTTTGTTGAGGAAGTGCTCACTTTCTCTTCCATAACGTTCCTTCCGCTCTGTTCACACTCTCAACCTCGTTTCCTTGTGTAGACGCGTCAACCACCCTTGGGATCCATCTTGCACATATTTTGCAGTACTTCCGCTTAATGTCATCAGCTCGACTTTCAGGTGAGGGAGTTGAAGCGGCAACTTCAAAATGGCTCGGAGCACTATGGGACTCAACTGCTGAGGTCATTAGTCCCCTAGAACTTAGAACTAGTTAAAGCTAACTAACCTAAGGACATCACAAACATCCATGCCCGAGGCAGGATTCGAACCTGCGACCGTAGCGGTCTTGCGGTTCCAGACTGCAGCGCCTTTAACCGCACGGCCACTTCGGCCGGCTGAAGCGGCAACTGGTCGGCCAGAACGGTATTCGTCAGTCACTGAATCACGACCGTTTTTGGACTGCACTACCCACTTGTAAAAATTTCCACGATTCATATCACCTTCACCATAAACTTTAGACATTCTCGCCTTCAGTAAGTAAGAAACGAATAACAGAACGTTCAACTAATGTGGATTTTCAAGCGGACTCTCCACCTTGAAATGTATTTTTGTGGTTATGAACAAAACAATGTTGATACATCAGCTGATCAGGGCTCATCCCAGTGATGTGAACTTAAAGCCATAAAAGTACCAAACTTTCCCTACTAACAGTTTTTCCCCAGACTAATTTGTGTCTTTAATTATTGAATCACCCTCGTAGCCATGCGGTCTAGGCGCCTTGTAACGGTCCATGCAACTCCCCCATCGTACGTGGGAGTCCTCCCTCGGGCATGGCTGTGTGTGTTGTTGTAATGTAAAAATATAAAAACAGTGATATATAAAAAATATACGGCAGTCTGCCAATGTAATCGTATTCTTAATCACTCAATAGTAGCGGTTGAAAACACTTTTCTGAAAATGACTAACAAGAAGGTTCTTAATAGTGCAATATCTTTTGAGTTAGTCCAACACAGA
Organism: Schistocerca nitens; assembly: GCF_023898315.1. Taxonomy (NCBI): domain Eukaryota; kingdom Metazoa; phylum Arthropoda; class Insecta; order Orthoptera; family Acrididae; genus Schistocerca; species Schistocerca nitens. The sequence goes on from NC_064624.1 coordinate 66,274,236, forward strand.
TCAGTAATTAATAAACTAGCTCAGTTCTCAGGGAAGTTACGTAAACGTCAACAATTACTTGTCTTTCACTTCTTTACCCTGCACCACAGATATTATTCCGGGCTCGTGAGAAGTTGTAAGCCTATTACAGCAGAGAATATTTCACAAGTCTGTTCGATGTAAACTACTGTAGTACGTAACTTAATATCGTGATTTCGTCTCGATTCCCCAATACAAGATAACAAGAGTAGCATCTACAGATGAAATCCTATAATGGAACTGGTATCCTGTGACCAGACCTTTTCTGCCTGGGATGTTATCTCCTTATATAAAGAACAACTACAAGTAAAATAGCTAAATTATTATCAGTGGCCGCCGGGCTCGTAGGATCTGAAAGAAAGTTAATTGTCCTAACCGACGGCACGTCTCGTAGATGAACTAAAAGAAAAATGTTAAAGATTTTCTAAAATTCTTTGTTAAGGCCTGTATCTTCTTAGGACAATACAGGTGTCAGATTACAAGTTGACTGAGTGCATACACAAATTCTTTTGACAAAATAATCATTATATTTTTTCTGGTACAACTTACATATTAGCTGGTACAGCAAGATGAGCTTTACACAAGGTCTCTTAGGTCCGAATCCAAGCAGATAAGATAAGCGAATGACAAAGAATGGATAGTTCATGCATAGAAGCGCAAGAGTCCATGGAATAACACGTCCATTGTAGTTCTATCTCTTCTTCCTTGGCGTAACTTGTCGGTTCTTTATCAAATTTATCGTGATATTTAGTTTACATTTTTTTTTAACCCAAGACCACCCAGGAGAAACAGTACATTGTCCATAGTGTAAGTTGGTTTAAGTCCTGTGTAGGCTAAGGGACCGATGACCTCTGCAGTGTGATCCCATAAGACATTACCAAAGATTTTCAAATTTGACCCTCGTGTCTAGCCAATTTCGATGTGCAGTTTCATTTTCAGGCAGCTCAATGTTTATGATGTCCTACCTCCTGAAGTAAGTACCGTACACTGATATAAATTGGCAGATACACTCAGTGATACTTGTGGCTACTCTCTACAATATGTGTTGTGAATAGAGTCAACAGAAAAGAACTAATAAATTAATACTTCGTGTATTACATGCCAGCTTCTTACGCGTCATAGTATTTGACGCCATGCCTCCTGAACGATATCTCGTAAAATGATACAGTTTTTGCTATTACATCCTGTGGTTTATGTGGCTGCCGTCTGTGAAATGTGTTGTGAACAAAGTTCACAGTAAAGAAGTAATAAAATAGAACGTCCTGCATGATGTGGTCATTTTTTACAAATATCAGTGTTTATGGTGTCACAAGTCCTGAACTGTGTGTCGTACAATGCTATAATTTTGCTGATCAATTCAGTTGAATATGTGATAGCTGTCAACAAAATGTGTAGCGAATTAAGTCGGTAGTACTGAAGTAATAAATTAAAAAGCCATGCTTGACACGACAGTTTTGTTGTATGAGAAGCGAAAATGCTGCGAGTGATAAACTTCGTCCCTTTCATAATTATTTTAGGGATCAACAGCAAGAGAAAGTTTATTAAGTGTTTGACATTAATTAAAAAGTTTGATACAGGTCACTAATAGCTCTTGGTCTGATATAATGGATGAATACAGTATGGATACTCTCGCGTCGTGGGACACACTGTATTTCACCCTTACCCCAACCTCTTTGATAGGTACATATGTATACAAGGTCGTCTATGTGTTAATTATCTCCATACCAAGTTTCTTCCAAATCCGTCCAGCTGTTTCAGCGTGAAGCAGTAACAAACAGACTACATTATACATACTCAAAAACTATCGCAAGTACAATATGTATAATATAATCACGCACCAACGAGAGCACTCTTCAGTGGTTACCACTTAGCCTCCATAAATCGGCCAATTTATTCTTTCTGGAAGATGCTGAAGATGACTTTCACAGCTTTCTGCGTAGAGTCACGATTTCATCAGCCTTTACGGAAATGCACTTTGCCCACTGCGTTATGTAAACTCATTGTCATTATTTTCGTCCATGCTGACTACCTCACTCTTCAGGAAATTTCGTGATCACAGTCTGATACATAGCAATTAGAATGCGTACAACAATTAAACATAATTTGTAATTTCACTGGAGTATCAACATCAATAGTCGGGTATAAATGTACTTGCATATTGTCTCTGCTAGCTTTACTGGTATCTCTCACACCATCAGTCAGCTAATACTCAACATTCGCCTGTTCAGTGAAAGGCCCATTTCCAGTGTGAAGCAAATTTATTTACGGGGTAAAGTTTCAATTTCTGTGAGATATATACACTCCTGGAAATTGAAATAAGAACACCGTGAATTCATTGTCCCAGGAAGGGGAAACTTTATTGACACATTCCTGGGGTCAGATACATCACATGATCACACTGACAGAACCACAGGCACATAGACACAGGCAACAGAGCATGCACAATGTCGGCACTAGTACAGTGTATATCCACCTTTCGCAGCAATGCAGGCTGCTATTCTCCCATGGAAACGATCGTAGAGATGCTGGATGTAGTCCTGTGGAACGGCTTGCCATGCCATTTCCACCTGGCGCCTCAGTTGGACCAGCGTTCGTGCTGGACGTGCAGACCGCGTGAGACGACGCTTCATCCAGTCCCAAACATGCTCAATGGGGGACAGATCCGGAGATCTTGCTGGCCAGGGTAGTTGACTTACACCTTCTAGAGCACGTTGGGTGGCACGGGATACATGCGGACGTGCATTGTCCTGTTGGAACACCAAATTCCCTTGCCAGTCTAGGAATGGTAGAACGATGGGTTCGATGACGGTTTGGATGTACCGTGCACTATTCAGTGTCCCCTCGACGATCACCAGTGGTGTACGGCCAGTGTAGGAGATCGCTCCCCACACCATGATGCCGGGTGTTGGCCCTGTGTACCTCGGTCGTATGCAGTTCTGATTGTGGCGCTCACTTGCACGGCGCCAAACACGCATACGACCATCATTGGCACCAAGGCAGAAGCGACTCTCATCGCTGAAGACGACACGTCTCCATTCGTCCCTCCATTCACGCCTGTCGCGACACCACTGGAGGCGGGCTGCACGATGTTGGGGCGTGAGCGGAAGACGGCCTAACGGTGTGCGGGACCGCAGTCCAGCTTCATGGAGACGGTTGCGAATGGTCCTCCCCGATATCCCAGGAGCAACAGTGTCGCTGCGGTCCGGTCCCAGGTCGACGGGCACGTGCACCTTCCGCCGACCACTGGCGACAACATCGATGTACTGTGGAGACCTCACGCCCCACGTGTTGAGCAATTCGGCGGTACGTCCACCCAGCCTCCCGCATGCCCACTATACGCCCTCGCTCAAAGTCCGTCAACTGCACATACGGTTCACGTCCACGCTGTCGCGGCATGCTACCAGTGTTAAAGACTGCGATGGAGCTCCGTATGCCACGGCAAACTGGCTGACACTGACGGCGGCGGTGCACAAATGCTGCGCAGCTAGCGCCATTCGACGGCCAACACCGCGGTTCCTGGTGTGTCCGCTGTGCCGTGCGTGTGATCATTGCTTGTACAGCCCTCTCGCAGTGTCCGGAGCAAGTATGGTGGGTCTGACACACCGGTGTCAATGTGTTCTTTTTTCCATTTCCAGGAGTGTAGATATATATGTACGACGGGGGATTGAAAAGCCCGTGCAAAAATAATTACTACTTAAGTATTTGCGGTAAACCTTTTTATTTTTCGACATAGTCTCCTTTTAGACTTATACACTTCGTCCAACGCTGTTCTAATTTGTTGGTCCCTTCCGAGTAATAGGAATTGTCCAAGTCTGTAAGATAGATATTAGTTGCTGTAGTCACCTCCTTGTTTGAATAAAATCTTTGTCCCGCCAGCTATTTCTTCAAATTGGGGATCAAGTATAGTCCGAGGGAGCCAAGTCTGGAGAATAGGGGGAATGTGGAAAGAGTTGGAATCCTATTTCCAATAATTTCGCGACCACAACTTCTGAGATGTGTGCTAGTGCATTGTAGTGATGGAAAATGTCTTTTTTGTGGTCCAATGGCCGGCGTTTTTCTTGCAGCTCGGTTATCAAACGGTCCAATAAGGATGAAAAATATGCACCTGTAATAGTTTTACCCTTTTTGAGATAGTCGATAAGAATTATCCCTTGAGAATCCTAAAAGACAGTCTCCATAGACTTTCCGGCCGAAGGAATGGTTTTCGCCTTTTTTGGTGCAGATTCTCCCTAGGTAACCCATTGTTTAGATTGTTTTTTGGTCTCAGGAGTGCAGCAATGTATCCATGTTTCATCCACAGTGACGAAGCGACGCTTAAAGTCCTGCAGATTCTTCCTGAACAGCTGCAAACCATCCTTGCAACACTTCACGCGATTCCGTTTTTGGTCAAGCGTGAGCAATCGCGGAACCCATCTTGCGGATAGCTTTCTCATGTCCAAATGTTTATGTAAAATATTATGTACCCGTCATTCGAGATGCCCACACCACTAGCAATCTCACTCACCTTAACTGTTCTGTCATCCATCACCATATCATGGATTTTATGATAGATTTCTGGAGTCATAACCTCCACAGGGCGTCCAGAACGTTCAGCATCACTTGTGCTCCTATGGCCACTTCGAAAACTTTGAAACCACTTGCAAACTGTTCTAATCGAAGGTGCAGAGTCAGCGCAATGTTCATCAAGCTTCTCTTTAGTCTCCTGAGGCGTTTTGCCTTTCATAAAGTAATGTTTAATCACCACTCGAAATTCTTTTTTGTCCATTTTTTGACAATTACTCGACTTAAGGAAGATTCACACGAATGCCAAACACATAGACCAATATGGCTGAAGCTTCGTGGTCGATGTTTCCAAGATGCTACTAACTTAACATGACCTCGATACGCGCCGGTGGTGCCATCTCTCGAACTTCTGCAAATTCTGTGTGCTTTCTTTCTCTGTATTTCCTTCCCCACCCTCTCCAACAGCTGCTACCCCTACTTCGCAATGGTATTTCTACAGCTCAGTGCCTAACTCACGAGCTACAAACACCGTCGCATGATGACGGTATTATGCTATTTAATCTGCTGTTCTATCGTTATCACTCTAGCATAATTGTTGGCTCTTTTGTAGATTGAGTTCTGCTTTATTCTGTATAAATCGTTTTTTGGTATAGTAAACTATCGCTACAGGAGACTTGGGAGAAGCTGTGTGTTTGTGTGTGTGAAATCAATAGCTCACTGTTATCTCTCTGACATTGTCAGACTTGCTACTGCCATTGGCCGTGTTCGTTTCAGACCTGCCACACCTACACCGACCACGGCTGCCTGCCACACTCCTCCACCAGACGCCGACGCAGTCTCTTCCATGGGGTGAGTTCTACCACTGCACATTCACAGTAGCACTTACAGAAGCGTTAATCAAGTATTGTGGATCAAAAGCGAATGTCATCTCAATGCACATTTTGATAAAGCAGAGGTTCTAGTTGTCATGAAAAGTTATTGCATTTCTAAACATTGATGTTCGAATAAACTCTTATACTTCCTCCTCCCCCCCCCCCCTCCTCCTCCTGGTACACAGTGTGAATTACACTGAAAAGTCAAAGAAACTGGCACACCTGCCTAACATCGTGTAGCGCCCCCGCAAGCACGCAAAAGTGGCGCAACATGACGTGGCATGGACTCGACAAATGTCTGAAATCCTGCTGGAGAGAACCGACACCCTCAGTCCTTCAGGGTTGAGACCTCTTCTGAACAGGACGTTGCAAGCCATCCCAGATATGCTCAATAATGTTCATGTCTGGAGAGTTTTGTGGCCAGCGGAACTGTTTAAACTTGGAAGAGTGTTCCTGGAGAAACTCTGTAGCAATTCTGGACGTGTGGGGTATCGCATTGTCCTGCTAAAGTTGCCCAAGTCCGTCGGAATGCACAGTGGACAGGCATGGATGCAGGTGATCAGACAGGATGCTCACGCATGTGTCAGCTGCCAGAGTAATATCTAGTTGTATCAGGGGTCACATATCACTCCAACTGCTCACGCCCCACACCATTACAAGAGAGCCTCCACCAGCTTGATCAGTCCACTGCTGACGTGCAGGGTACATGGATTCATGAGGTTGTCTCTATACCGATACTCGTCCATCCGCTCCATAGAATGTCAAAGGAGACTCGTTCGATCAGGCAACATGTTTCCAGTCTTAAACAGTGTAATGTCGGTGTTACCAGGCCCAAGCGAGGCACAAAACTCTGTGTCATGCAGTCATCAAGGGTACAGGAGTGAGCCTTCGGCCCGAAAGCCCATACCGCTGATGCTTCGATGAATGGTTCGCTTCCTGACACTGGTTCATGGCCCAGCACTGAAATCTGAAGCAGTTTGCACTTCTGTCACGGTGAACGATTCTCTTCAGTCGTCGTCGGTCTCGTTCTTGCGGGACCTTTTTCTGGTCGTAGTGATGTCAGAGATTTGATGTTTTACCGAATTCCTGATATTCACGGTACACTCGTAAAATCGTCGTACGGGAAAGTCCCCACTTAATCGCTACCTTGGAGATGCTGTGTCCCATCGCTCGTGAGCCGACTATAACTCTACGTTCAAACTCATTTAAATCTTGATAACCTGCCATTGTAGCAGCAGTAAGCGATCTGACCACTATGCCAGACACTTGTCTTATATAGTGCCGCATTCCGCTTGTGTACATATCACTGTATTTGAATACGCATGTCTACACCAGTTTCTTTGGCGCTTCAGTGCAAATTCAGTTGAGAATGCAATTTTTTCACTCACTGCAGTTATAAGGGAAAGGTGATATAAAAGAAAATGCTTTTCCAAAGATAGAAAATCTATTGTATTTCATTGAAGGTTTTCTATCTTCCAAATCAATCCTTTAGGTAATGGATGAGAAAGAGGTTCCCAAAGGATAGAAAATCGTCAAAATTTTGATTCTATATGAAGAAATAAAACCTGTGGCTGTGCTGAAACAGAAAAGATTAGGGAATGGCAAGCAGGAGAAGACAAACGAAATAATTTGTAGTAGCAGAATAAAGAATGGCATGTTTTGGGTGTGTGTTCACATATCATGCGAAAATGTTTTGCATATTTTTCTTTAAATGACTTTTTCCAGCGTTTCCATATCTGGTGAGCATTGAATAATTTATTAAATTGTTCCATACTGGGAATCTAAAGTGTATTTCTTGTTTATGACGAGCAGTCTTCTTAACCATTAGACTGCCTCACCAGAGGACAGGGGCAAGTCCAGACTTCCATTATCACGTGTATTTCGACCCTTGTTTTCTAAACACCGGAATCAGAGGGTATGGGATTAGCAACGCTGGATAGACAGAGTCTGTGAACGATGGTGTCCTACTCTGCTACATGAGGCGTACGTAAGGATCGCTGTTGGTAGGGTTTGGAAATTATTTGTGCTAACATCAACCTCAAAGAAAGCGAGTCAGATTTGTATGTGTGGTCAGAAGGCACAAGGGCTAAGGCGGCTGGTCGCAAAATTCGAGCAGTCCTGTTGTTGGCGTGGTTGAGTGGAGACGTGTGGACTAGTGACAGCTCGCCGGTTGTAAACAAAGGCCTCCAGCTGAGAGAGTTTTGGAAGAGTCGTTAGTAGAGTTATTTTAGTCATCATTCACAGTTTCTGCTTGAATCTATCGTGAAGTTCACTTTTCCTTTCGTAAATGAATGACTGATGATAGTGGACGATGACATTTGGGTCTATCTAGAAACGCTACTGCTATCTGATAATGAGTTGATAAGGTCGCAATGTGACTTCCTTGCCAATGCAGTTCATGTTGAAGTCAAATAAAATGCAGTAGGTACCTGTACCTTAATAATACACAAGCCCAGACCTAACATCTGAGAACATTCTGCCTGCCTCTTGTAATTAATCTGAGCAGAACATACCAAGCTGTTGCATGGCGTGGCAGTCAATAACCATTCAAGAGGAAACATGAGACCAAAGCAAGTATTCTAATGGTAATGACGCAAGAAATGTTTGAGTGGCCGTAAGAAAGCTTAGTTCCCTTGCATACAGAGTGATTCAAGGATTTCGAGCGTTGATAACCCAGGATAGTCACACGTAGAATGCACGGCCTACAGGTCCAATGTACACCATAGGTAGGCAGCAGAAGTTCCCCCATCGTGTCTCAAAAGCATAAAGACACAGAACATATATACACAGCAACAGGAGTCTGACTTGTATCTTCGAAATTTGACGCAAGCAAGTAACGTGTATCATTTTGCACAAGAAGAGGTGCACGCTAACCAACGAGAAGAAAATATCAAGGAAGTAATCTCTTCTCCGAAAAGAGCGTAGCGAAGATCAGATTACTAGAAATGGGAGACCTCTCAACGTAAGACGACACAGTACCATGCGACTTCGAAACACTATCAGTAATGTGAAACACAGATTACATGGTGTTCAGAAAAAAAGACTTAAAATTATATGTATCATGGTCTGCCCGGTTGGCCGTGCTGTCTGACGCACGGCTTTCCGCGCGGGAAGGAGCGCCTGGTCCCAAGCACGAATCCGCCCGGCGGACTTGTGATGAGGTCCGGTGAACCGGTCAGTCTGTGGATGGTTTTTAGGCGGTTTTCCATCTGCCTCGGTGAATGCGGGCTGGTTCCCCTCATTCCACCTCAGTTACACTATGTCAGGGATTGCGGCGCAAACAACTTCTTCACGTGCACGTACACCACCATTACTCTACCACGCAAACATAGCGGTTACACTCATCTGGTGTGAGACGTTCCCTGGGGGGTCCACCGGGGGCCGAACAGCACGATAACCCTGGTCTCAGTGTGAGGCAGCGGAGGGGTGAAGTGGACTGGGGTAGTCGTCGTGGGGTTGTGGACCACTGCGGATGGGGCGGGGACGGAGCCTCTCCATCGTTTCTAGGCCCCCAGTTAACATACAATACAATACATACAATATATAACACTAAAATCGGAATTAGTATAATGTCGATGGAGTAGCGGAAACAAGACACGGCAACTGAAGAGCTTTGTAGTACAAAAAGACCAATATAAAGAGTGTAGAAGACTTGCTGAAAGCAACCAAAATTGGTTTCTAAAACCAGAAAAGACGATAACGGAACAATCGTATGAGGAAACACAGAAAAATAAAACGAAATAGGATAAAAGTCTAACAAGGGACCTAAAAACTTTGTGGTCAAGAGATTATGAAAATCAGGTTGGAAAACGGCATCTGTGTTCAGAAAGTGTTTATGGGTACAGTTTAAATAGAAACAATGATGTACAGGGCGAAGAAAATAGACTTAACTCTTTGGTAGATAGTAGACAGTTGTGCTGACAAATAAAAGAGCTTACATAAAACTAAAAACAATTGCTCTAAATATAAACTACAGCAGTCATAGGTTAAAATACAAACTCTGAAAGGCAGTACTGCGTCACCTGTGCACAGACATCAAAATTTGTATCGACGCCACACTACGAAAAAGATACCATGCTAGGAGCATACTGCAGTTGAATATACACTTCGTTCACGAGCGCAAAGCAAGAGAAGTATTGCCCAAATGATGACAACATGCGTAACACAGCAAGCACGTTGTGGCAGAAGGGGCAATACAAAACAAGAGAGTGTTGACCACCATGCCTCCACTGAACACATCAACACTGAAAATAACACACAAATTTTTGAAGATAACCCAGACAAAAAATACAATAATCAATATAACACAACTAATGTTCACAAGCAAGGCCAGGGACTGTGGGGACGAATTACAGTGCAGATGAAACATCAAGTTCACACATTACGTGGGAGAGTAAAAGGGCAAAGCATATGCAATAGAACAGTTAATCGGCGAGGACGGAAAGCTATGCGAGCCAAAGGAAGAAATTACACGACACATTTATAGACGTTCTGCCAACGTGTGTGGGAGTCCAGAGGAAAATAGAAGACCAGGGGGCTATCGTTAAAGGGGAAATTATTGCAGAAGGTGACAACAACTAAGTAGTCCCTTTGACCAAAGAATAAATATGTGAAATGATGAAATCATCTCCAAAACTAAAGCAGTGACCAGTGACGAAATTTCTGAACAGTTCTTGGCAATGTGTAACAGAGACTTTTCTTGTAAATATTCAGAAATAATTCATGAAAATGTGAAAAAGTAAATGAAGTATTTTAATATGACTGCTGGTGATGGCTTATCAATCATATCGAAAAGCACCTGATGAATGTGCTTTTCAACTGTCAGACAGCTTAAAACGTAGAGGAACCAAGGCAATAAGATCACATTGGCCTAAGTGAGCATGGAACCGAATTTCTGTGAACTATTCCGCACCTGGCGCATGTTGCACGAAGGTTGTTTCTCAGCTGTTCCACAGTAACGATCTCTCAAGGATTTCACAACACCTGTAACTGAAATATCGATATATGAATATTAAAGAAAAAGAACAGACTACGGCGTTAAATATCACAGCACTTGTGACCGGATCTGACTCAGTGGACAACGCTGTTTTAACTATATATGACGGTAGTATCTGTTCCCGAAAGAACAGTTACCGTGGATGACCATGCAGCTTTGCTAGAAATGAAATGATAATTAAATGGACACCCTAGCTGCAAACAGGCGTTGATGTACTTCATTGGGGACGTTGAAAATGTGTGCCCCGACCGGGACTCGAACCCGGGAGCTCCTGCTTCGGTAGATTAATCTGCCACGAGTAATGAGTATGATGGGCAAAAATCTATTAGGCGCACTACGAATGTAGTGGTGTGGACATGATGGGAATGTGTATCTCACGGGGAGCGTTCAAGGGATAAGTCTCTGCAGACGCACTATCCTCTGTGCCCGCAGTGGCTCAGATGGATAGAGCTTCTGCCATGTAAGCAGGAGATCCCGGGTTCGAGCCCCGGTCGGGGCACACATTTTCAACATGTCCCCAATGAAGTTCATCAACGCCTGTTTGGCTCAAATGGCTCTGAGCACTATGGGACTCAACTGCTGAGGTCATAAGTCCCCTAGAACTTAGAACTACTTAAACCTAACTAACCTAAGGACAACACACACATCCATGCCCGAGGCAGGATTCGAACCTGCGACCGTAGCGGTCGCGCGGTTCCAGACTGTAGCGCCAGAACCGCTCGGCCACCAGCGGCCGGCAACGCCTGTTTGCAGCTAGGGTGTCCATTTAATTATCATTTCACAACGCTATTTGTAAGTTCATTTCATCTGGGAGGCTACTGGGAAGGCTTAATAACGCCATCAAGATACGGCTCACACCACCTTGTCTCCTGAGCCAATAGTTCACCTACTCTCACTTAACTAAAAAGTTGAGGGTCAGGTAAATTGAGTACAACCAGAAGCACCAATGGTCGCGGAGACTCGACTACACACTTTTTACATCACAATGGAATATCTTAAAAAAGTTAAGCACTGATGAGGCCAAAAAAATTACATGAGATGAGCTTCATGAAATAAGTTATAACACATCCATTTTAAACCTAAATCATGTCTTCCACAAGCAGTGCAGTTTTCAGATCGGCCGTACGCACTTAACAAACACCACAGCTTTTCGAGTTGTTTTAACCACTCTGGTGAGCTAAGGTGGCAGTGGGGAGCGTCCGCCACCCAATACTGTCGTCAACCCACTGCCGAGGCTATATAATCCTCAAGTAGCATCCAGCAACTCGTCTAAAAGCTCAGCAGTGATGTAGTTTGAGGAAGAGTGTGAAAAGAGAGAGTCAAAAATATGCAGATAACAGGAAATGAAACAGGTCAGTTATAAGAGAATCAAAATTATTTAATATCACTTTTATAAGCCTAATTACATCATAGGAATGCTGTCAGATGCAGGACATGGTGATTAATTCCGCTACTATGTTAGTTTGTCAAAGGCGACTTTCGGGATCCACAGGGACTGCTTGATCCATGTTTCTGTTGCGGAAATATTGCAAGAACATGCTCCATATAGGGGTGTGAAGTGATATCAGCAGCTTCCTGAAACTACATCGTACGAGGAGGAGCCACAATACGTCCCTCTCTGGCACAGTCAAAAGTTTCCTGGGTGTAAGAAGGAGAAAGTAAATGGACGCTATTATGTCGTAAGTGCGAGCACTGAATAGTTTCCAAGATAGTGAAAGTCAAAGTTTCGACGCTATCCCATCAACTTGCACACATCGCTTCATACCAAGCAGCTTGGTAGCATAGAAGCTAACACCACACGTTCGAATTTTTGCGCTCCATGTTAAAATGCATTGGGCTGATGTAATTTTTCTCTTTCGTTCTCAATGACGTATGTGACATCAATGAGACCAGTATTTTTCTGACATAAAGAAATACAGCCCATTCTCTTCCCTACATTTTGACGCCACTGTTCGTTCCAGCACCCACACACATCCAAATCAAAGCGTCCACCCACTGCAGATGACGTGTTTGGGTGCTTCAACAACATATTTAGAGTACAGAGATCCCCTCCTTTTACGACGGCGTGCCGAAAGGTAATGCCTCCGAATTTTTAGTGAAACCTCTTCACGCATCTTAAATACAACAAACTGTATCAACATTCCACATCTTTATTTCATGTTTACATATTTATTTCTTAACGTAGTCACCCTAACGACGGACATATTTCGACTACCGACAGACCAGTTACGCGATGACCGCACTGTAGAATATTTGAATATGATGACGGGGCCACAACTTCACCTCTGCTTGCGTAACTACCAACGTGAAGTCCTCGAAGGTGTTCTGTAAGTTTTGGAAACTGTATGGACTATTTGGAGGCTGATGAATGAAAGTAAACCCAACGCGTCGGATTGTTGTACGTGTCACAGCGCTCTTGTGTGCCCAGGTTTGGATATGCTCACGAAAAGTGTGCTCCATGTGAAGACGGACTCATAGAATTCGTACTTTGACTGTTCTGACGGTCTTTCAGTACCTTGCGGACATTACCGTAGTGTCTTTAGGCATGAGTTCCAAATGCACCACACCTTGTACATCCAAGAACACTGTGAGCACGTCTTTGCCTGCTGGTGACAGGGTCTTCAAGTGTTTTGGTGTCGGTGATCCTTCAAGGCGAAACTCCGGTGGTGATCTGTTGTTATCGGGTTCAAAATGGTGAACCCAGCTTTCATCACCTGCCTCATTGTTCTCAAGAAACCCGTCACCGCCGGTCGATGTGGCCGAGCGGTTCTAGGCGCTTCAGTCTGGAACCGCACGACCGCTTCGGTCTCAGGTTCGAATCCTGCCTCGGGCATGGATTGTGTAATGTCCTTAGGTTGGTTAGGTTTAAGTAGTTCTAACTTCTAGGGGACTGATGACCTAAGATGTTAAGTCCCATAGTGATCAGAGCCATTTCAACCAACCCGTCACCCTCCTGCTCATAACGCAAACGAAACTGTTGGCACACGTCCAGCGTCCTCCATTTCATGTCAGGAGTGAGAATTCGATGCACCTATACCGTACACACAGTTTCTGCAACGCAGTTCTGCAATTATCGCCTGAACAGGCTCTCGTGATAAGCCACGCTGGCCTGAGGCCTACGTCTGTATTATTCGACAATTTTTTCTGACGAGTTCATCAAAACGATTCGATGAGGGTTGTCAACTCCGAGCTCTCTCACATATGTTGAGGCTAGCTTCACAATTTCCTTCACTACGAACATGAACAACCCAGCGTCACACAGTACAGATGTCGGTACAACCATCATCATACACAGTTTTCATTCTACTATGGATTTCAGTGGGAAGCTCGATTAGAACACGCTGTTTCTCACGTACCGGCAAAGTGTCGTCAAACATCGCCGTTGCAATTTGGAGCCCTCTAGCGTCAGAGGGATGCAGCTTGCATCAGCGAAGCATGAAAGTCGAGTGAGTAATATGGATAACATGTAATACCTAAACCGATATTGAGAACAGAACTAAAAATTTGGAGGCATTATTATTCAGCACGCCCTCGTAACAGCCGAAACACCGAGACCGAAAAGTGCACGAGTGGTGCTACTAACAGAATATATGTGATCAAAAGTATCCGTACACCTGGCTGAAAATGACCTAAAAGTTCGTGGCGTCATACATGAGTAATGCTGGAATTCAGTATGATGATGTTGGCCCACCCTTACCCTTGGTGACAGCTTCCACTCTAGCAGGCATACGTTAAAGCAGGTGCTGGAAGGTTCCTTGGGGAATTGAAGCCCATTCATCACGGAGTGCTGCACTGACAAGTATCGATGTCGGTCGGTGAGGCCTGGCACGAAGTCGGCGTTCCAAAACATCCCAAAGGTGTTCTATAGGATCCAGGTCAGGACTCTGTGCTGGCCAGCCCATTACAGGGATGTTATTGTTGTGCAACCACTCCGCTACAGGCCGTGCATTATGGACAGGTGCTCGATCATGTTGAAAGATGCATTCGCCATGCCCGAACAAGGGGTGCAAGCCCCCTCCATGAGAAACACGACCACATCATAACACCACAGCCTCCGAATTCTACGGTTGGCATTAGACACGGTGGCAGATGACGTTCACCGGGCATTCGCCATACCCACACCCTGCCATCAGATCGCCACATTGTGTACTGTGATTCGTCACTCCACACAGTGTTTTTCCACTGTCCAATCGCCCAATGTTTACGCTGCTTACACCAAGGGAGGTGTCGCTCGTCATTTACTGGCGTAATGCCTGGCTTATGAGCAGCCGCTCAACCGTGAAATCCAGGTTTTCTCACCTCCCGCCTAACTGTCATAATAGTACTTGCAGTGGATCATGATGCAGTTTGGAGTTCCTGCGTGACGGTCTGGATAGATGTCTACCTATTACACATTACGACCCTCTTGAACTGTCGGCAGTCTCTGTCAGTCAACAGACGAGGTCTGCCTGTACGCTTTTGTGCTGTACGTGTTTTTTCAAGTTTCCACTTCACTATCACATCTGAAACACTGGACCTAGGGATGTTTAGGAGTGTGGAAACCTCGTGTACAGACGTATGACGCAAGTGACACCCAATCACCTGACCACGTTCCAAGTCCGTGAGTGCAGCGGAGCGCCCCATTCGGCTCTCTCACGATGTCTAATGACTACTGAGGTCGCTGATATGGAGTACCTGGCAGTAGGCGGCAACACGATGCAGCTAATATGCAAAACGTATGTTTTTCGGGGGTGTGTGGATACTTTTTATCACACAGTGTAGATAGTAACTTGCCCACCCAGAACATCTGCTGGATTTCAGCAGGGGGGGGGGGGGAGGGGGCTCTTACACTGGAACAGATGATGAGGCAACAGGCTTGTAATAAAAGTGCAAATTCCAAAAAACGCACAGTAGTAATGAGAGCACCTGGTAGGCTAAATGTCCTTGACAGTCACTCGCCCTATTCAGTTTTCATCTGGTTAACATTACAGCACTAGCAGTAAAGGCGAAAATCTGTACAGGAACTGTACAGCGGCTTGGTTACTCTACGCTTAAGTACCCATTTCCACAACTGGCTTTTGTAGGATATCTTGAGAATTCAGAAATGACTTTCGCCTTTCTCAGTGTTCTCAGCGTTTTTGAAACTAAGCATCACTAGTACTTCGTGTCAGACTACAGGTCCGTGTGAACCGTTGCAAACAACGCAGACAAAACAAGTCTTCAATAGGGCAACGCCTACTGCAGCAGCGTTGGGGCCAAAGCGGCTTCCACGTTGTTGACCAGTGTATAGTCGCCCAGAATTGATATTTTCTGCCGCCTAATTCGACAACATAGAGCAAGGAGCGTTTTACACAGTTGTCAGTACAGAAATGTCCGGTTGGAGGACATGAAATGCACAATTTTCAGAGAAAACAGTGATGTTAGCACCTCCATGTGTACGTAATACTTGTAGGCAAAGAGAGAGAGTACTCGTATTTGGCTTTATCAGATGTAATATTTGACTTTCCAGAATGGTTTAACGAAGTTTCCTTAACTGTCTTTAGTTGCTACGCAATTTGCTGCATTTCAGTCCTGAGCGAAGGAACGAAATACACTCCTGGAAATGGAAAAAAGAACACATTGACACCGGTGTGTCAGACCCACCATACTTGCTCCGGACACTGCGAGAGGGCTGTACAAGCAATGATCACACGCACGGCACAGCGGACACACCAGGAACCGCGGTGTTGGCCGTCGAATGGCGCTAGCTGCGCAGCATTTGTGCACCGCCGCCGTCAGTGTCGGCCAGTTTGCCGTGGCATACGGAGCTCCATCGCAGTCTTTACCACTGGTAGCATGCCGCGACAGCGTGGACGTGAACCGTATGTGCAGTTGACGGACTTTGAGCGAGGGCGTATAGTGGGCATGCGGGAGGCCGGGTGGACGTACCGCCGAATTGCTCAACACGTGGGGCGTGAGGTCTCCACAGTACATCGATGTTGTCGCCAGTGGTCGGCGGAAGGTGCACGTGCCCGTCGACCTGCGACCGGACCGCAGCGACGCACGGATGCACGCCAAGACCGTAGGATCCTACGCAGTGCCGTAGGGGACCGCACCGCCACTTCCCAGCAAATTAGGGACACTGTTGCTCCTGGGGTATCGGCGACGACCATTCGCAACCGTCTCCATGAAGCTGGGCTACGGTCCCGCACACCGTTAGGCCGTCTTCCGCTCACGCCCCAACATCGTGCAGCCCGCCTCCAGTGGTGTAGCGACAGGCGTGAATGGAGGGACGAATGGAGACGTGTCGTCTTCGGCGATGAGAGTCGCTTCTGCCTTGGTGCCAATGATGGTCGTATGCGTGTTTGGCGCCGTGCAGGTGAGCGCCACAATCAGGACTGCATACGACCGAGGCACACAGGGCCAACACCCGGCATCATGGTGTGGGGAGCGATCTCCTACACTGGCCGTACACCACTGGTGATCGTCGAGGGGACACTGAATAGTGCACGGTACATCCAAACCGTCATCGAACCCATCGTTCTACCATTCCTAGACCGGCAAGGGAACTTGCTGTTCCAACAGGACAATGCACGTCCGCATGTATCCCGTGCCACCCAACGTGCTCTAGAAGGTGTAAGTCAACTACCCTGGCCAGCAAGATCTCCGGATCTGTCCCCCATTGAGCATGTTTGGGACTGGATGAAGCGTCGTCTCACGCGGTCTGCACGTCCAGCACGAACGCTGGTCCAACTTAGGCGCCAGGTGGAAATGGCATGGCAAGCCGTTCCACAGGACTACATCCAGCATCTCTACGATCGTCTCCATGGGAGAATAGCAGCCTGCATTGCTGCGAAAGGTGGATATACACTGTACTAGTGCCGACATTGTGCATGCTCTGTTGCCTGTGTCTATGTGCCTGTGGTTCTGTCAGTGTGATCATGTGATGTATCTGACCCCAGGAATGTGTCAATAAAGTTTCCGCTTCCTGGGACAATGAATTCACGGTGTTCTTATTTCAATTTCCAGGAGTGTAGTTTGTGGTATCAGTATGTAGGTATTGGCTACTACGCACATTGCAATGAGGCTGTCACATGAAAATAACATTTTTCAATACATACATCTGCGACTGACGTTTACAAGCGTATTCGGGAAAGCGTGATTGGCTTGGAGCAGTATTACGAATATGATAAGTGTACGAAAAATAATTTTACCCTCACAAGCTGTGGATATTAATGTTCATCCACAAGTAGACTATTACTCTGAAATTCACAACTGAGGATAAAGCCGGTGACTGAAATTCCGTGAAAAGGTCCTGCCGCAACAGAAGTCGCCTTTTTTTATCACTGCCACATCAATTTGCGTATTATATCCGTCACACTATGTCCCCTATAATACAAAAGGAGCCTCCCTTTTTTGAACTTTTTCGATGTCCTCGGTAAATACGAGATGGATCCCGTGCCACGCAGCAATACTCCAGAAAAGTTGGACAAGCATAGTGTAGGCAGTCTCTTTTTAATAGACCTGTTGCATCTTCTGAGTGACTGCCAACAAATTTCAGTCTTTGGTTTGTCTTCCCCGTAACATATCTACATAATCGTAATGTGTAAGTATTCAGTTGAATTGACAGCCTTTCCGTTCGTGTAATTTATCACGTAACCGAAAATTGACGGATTCCTTTTATTTCTCATATGAATAGCTTCACTTTTTCATTGTTTAGAGGCCACTGGCACTTTCCGCACCCTACAGATACCTTGTATAAATAATTTTGCAATTTTTTTTGATGATATGATGATTTTACAAGACAGTATATGCCAGCATCATGTCAACCATCTAACAGGGCTTCTCAGATTGTCTCCAAAACAGCTTATGTAAATCAGGACCCGAAGAAGGCCTACAACACTTCCTTGGTAAACGCCAGATACCGCTTGTATTTTACTCGATGACTTTTCATCATTTGCTGCGAACTGTGACCTTTCCGACACGAAATCACAGATCCAGTACCACAACTCAGACGATATTCCATGAGCAAGCATGTCGATTAGAAGTCGCTTGTGGGGAATGGTGTCAAAAACCTTCTAAAAATCTAGAATCAATCTGGCATCATCTGTCGATAGCATTTATTGCTTCGTGAGAATAAAGAACTAGCCGGCTTTCACTAGAACGATATTTTCTGAATCCGTGTGGGCTTTTGGTAAATAAATCGTTATTTTCGACGTAATTCATAATGTTCGAACACTGTACATGTTCCAAAACCCTGCTGCAAATCAGTTTTAATGATATGGGTCCTGCAATTCAGCGGATTACTCGTATTTGCTTTCTTGGGTATTGGTGTGCAGCTGTCGACGAGCGAGCGCTTGTATATGACTGCCAAGAATGGCGCTATTGTATCAGCATACTCTGAAAGGGACTTGCCTGGTATACAGTCTCGACTGGAGACCTTGCCTTTATTCTGTGATTTAAGCTACTTCACTCCACTCAGTATATGTACTTCTAGTTACTCCTGTTAGCAGTTGTCCTTGAATCGAGTTCCGCAATATTTACTTCCTCTTCTTTGAGGTAGAAATTACGGGAAACCGTCGTTAGTCAGTATGCCATTGTTATCGAGTAGTGAAGATACTGCTTGCGTCTTTCCGCTAGTGAACTTAATGTATGACGAGAATCTCTTTAGCTTTCCTGCAAGACATTGAGATACAGTTTCTTAGGGATTTTGCGTTCTATTAAATTTGGCGTGACCTCTTCTGTGTACCATGAGAAATCAGTACATTCTGTTATTGATTTCTTTAGTGTATATCTCGCAATTGCTGTTGATACAATTTCAAGCTACATCTGATCTACACTTAGGTTGGAGGGGACACTGCCATTTACGAAGGCGCTAAACGAATTTTTACCTGCTTTCATAAACGGATGTATTTTGCGTTACTTTGGGTAAATGTTGATATGATGATACTCAGCCACAGTACAATGACCTTGTGATTACTAATCCGTGTATGGGTCATGACACTCTGTACTTAGTCAGGATTATGTATTGCTAAGAGGTCGCAACCGTTTACACTTTTAGTGGGCTGGTCAAAACATTCTTCAATAGCATTCGGTACGATTTCAGGCGACGCTATAGGCATACCACCAACTTTAAACATTTATTTTCGCCACAATGTCGAGCATGGATTGAGGTTAAAACCAAATATAATTCTATGAGTGGGGTACCTATTTGAGATGAGACGCAAGTTTTCTTTGAACTTTTCGGAAAGTGTGTCATATGAGTCACGGGTCAGTTAAAGAAACCGCTTATTAATTTATTCCAGTAGTCAAGAGTAACCTGTACTTATACTGACTCACGGGAATTGGCTATGTCAGTGTGAATACAACGTAAAGTACTTCTGTCAACAATAAAGTCTGCACTGAGTAACTACACTCCTGGAAATGGAAAAAAGAACACATTGACACCGGTGTGTCAGACCCACCATACTTGCTCCGGACACTGCGAGAGGGCTGTACAAGCAATGATCACACGCACGGCACAGCGGACACACCGGGAACCGCGGTGTTGGCCGTCGAATGGCGCTAGCTGCGCAGCATTTGTGCACCGCCGCCGTCAGTGTCAGCCAGTTTGCCGTGGCATACGGAGCTCCATCGCAGTCTTTAACACTGGTAGCATGGCGCGACAGCGTGGACGTGAACCGTATGTGCAGTTGACGGACTTTGAGCGAGGGCGTATAGTGGGCATGCGGTAGGTCGGGTGGACGTACCGCCGAATTGCTCAACACGTGGGGCGTGAGGTCTCCACAGTACATCGATGTTGTCGCCAGTGGTCGGCGGAAGGTGCACGTGCCCGTCGACCTGGGACCGGACCGCAGCGACGCACGGATGCACGCCAAGACCGTAGGATCCTACGCAGTGCCGTAGGGGACCGCACCGCCACTTCCCAGCAAATTAGGGACACTGTCGCTCCTGGGGTATCGGCGAGGACCATTCGCAACCGTCTCCATGAAGCTGGGCTACGGTCCCGCACACCGTTAGGCCGTCTTCCGCTCACGCCCCAACATCGTGCAGCCCGCCTCCAGTGGTGTCGCGACAGGCGTGAATGGAGGGACGAATGGAGACGTGTCGTCTTCAGCGATGAGAGTCGCTTCTGCCTTGGTGCCAATGATGGTCGTATGCGTGTTTGGCGCCGTGCAGGTGAGTGCCACAATCAGGACTGCATACGACCGAGGCACACAGGGCCAACACCCGGCATCATGGTGTGGGGAGCGATCTCCTACACTGGCCGTACACCACTGGTGATCGTCGAGGGGACACTGAATAGTGCACGGTACATCCAAACCGTCATCGAACCCATCGTTCTACCATTCCTAGACCGGCAAGGGAACTTGCTGATCCAACAGGACAATGCACGTCCGCATGTATCCCGTGCCACCCAACGTGCTCTAGAAGGTGTAAGTCAACTACCCTGGCCAGCAAGATCTCCGGATCTGTCCCCCATTGAGCATGTTTGGGACTGGATGAAGCGTCGTCTCACGCGGTCTGCACGTTGTAACGTCCCTTAGGAAAGGACATATTTTGTAGTAAAGTTAAAATATTGTGCATCGTATTCTGTTATTGTATGGAATTATGTTTTTTTTTTATTTATTTATTTTAGATAATATCTGTGTCGTCGAGTACTGAAACCGCACAGACGATAAATATCAGCAAAGATAAGAATATATCACTAGTATAAATAATACAGAACGAACATTAATTTCTCTGTCTTCTTCTTGGAGTTACGGGAGTAAGATAGCCTGTGTCGCAGTTGTAAATGCTAAGGTAGTCTTCTTTTGTCATTGTCAATAGATATACGCCATTACGTACTCATTTTTAAAAAAGGTGTGTATTGTAGATAAGTTAACATATTTGAATGTTTTGAATAGAGTTATTTAATGAAACCTTGCATTATTATTTGTAGTAGCTTGCTTAGAATATTATCCCATCCTTTTAAGACATTTTCAGTTATTGAAATATTATCCGTGGTGCAGAGCTGCGCTACGAACGAACGAGCCGCTGCCGCGGCGCATTCAAACTGCATTAAAAGAAACCGATCATACCGCAAAGAAGCGGGAAAGTAATAGTGAAATAAAATCATCTTTGCGGGTCTTTTCGTATATGCGTTATTACGCGAGCAATAATAAAACAAAATAAATAGAAAAGAGTATTTACGAGTCGCGAAACTGGCGCCCCACGTTGGGCGCCAGTTTCGCGACTCGTAACTACCTTTTCCTATTTATTTTGTTTTGTTTTATTATTGTGATTATTACTATTATTATTTGCGTAATAACGCATATACGAAAAGAGCCGCGAAATACCTTTCAGTAACGCTGTGCCTTGAATTTCTTTATAATCATTAATTTTCAACAAACAGAATATATTGGATTCTTATTGTTCTGTATCTGGCTTTCTATTAAAGGAACATTTTCCGTTACTGTAACTCACTATAAAAGTCAACGTATCTTCCCTACTTTATAGCTATTGAAAATGAAAATTACTTTGTTATGAAATACTGATGTTACAGTTCACGAAGATTGTTCAACATCAAAATTTTGCAGTGGATTTTTGTTAAGAGTAAAACACCAATAATTACCACGACTAGCACAAGAACATGAGACTATTGTTGGAGAAAAATACGTTTCCACTATAAGGTTTGCCAGACAAGAACTAAGCACAGCAAAATTCGTATTATGTTACGAAGGTAAATTATCTCTTTTGTACTGTTAGCAATATATTATCAGCAGCCCGCGTCAACCTGCAAAACACATCATAAAATCTGCTGCTCTGCTCTGCAAGTCCGGAAGCTGAAAAAGATGATTTTATTTCACTATTACCTTCCCGCTTCTTTGCGGTATGATCGGTTTCTTTTAATGCAGTTTGAATGCGCCGCGGCAGCGGCTCGTTCGTTCGTAGCGCAGCTCTGCACCACGGATAATATTTCAATAACTGAAAATGTCTTAAAAGGATGGGATAATATTCTAAGCAAGCTACTACAAATAATAATGCAAGGTTTCATTAAATAACTCTATTCAAAACATTCAAATATGTTAACTTATCTACAATACACACCTTTTTTTTTAAAATTGAGTACGTAATGGCGTACATCTATTGACCATGACAAAAGAAGACTACGTTAGCATGTACAACTGCGACACAGGCTATCTTACTCCCGTAACTCCAAGAAGAAGACAGAGAAATTAATGTTCGTTCTGTATTATTTATACTAGTGGTATATTCTTATCTTTGTATGATATTTATCGTCTGTGCGGTTTCAGTACTGGCCGCCAGAGATATTATCTAAAATAAATAATAATAAAAAAATACATAATTCCATACAATAACAGAATATGATGCACACTGTTTTCTCTTTACTACAAAATATGTCCTTTGCTAAGGGACGTTACAACGTCCAGCACGAACGCTGGTCCAACTGAGGCGCCAGGTGGAAATGGCATGACAAGCCGTTCCACAGGACTACATCCAGCATCTCTAAGATCATCTCCATGGGAGAATAGCAGCCTGCATTGCTGCGAAAGGTGGATATACACTGTACTAGTGCCGACATTGTGCATGCTCTGTTGCCTGTGTCTATGTGACTGTGGTTCTGTCAGTGTGATCATGTGATGTATCTGACCCCAGGAATGTGTCAATAAAGTTTCCCCTTCCTGGGACAATGAATTCACGGTGTTCTTATTTCAATTTCCAGGAGTGTATATTTAATCTGTCCTTTCTGAATATAGTTAGACCCTTCGCATCCACTTCACATGCATCACAGCCACAATAATTTAAGTGAAAAATGTGTGTGTGTGTGTGTGTGTGTGTGTGTACACTTTTTTCTCAAAAAAATGGTTCAAATGGCTCTGAGCACTATGGGACTTAACTTCTGAGGATATCAGTCCCCTAGAACATAGAACTACTGAAACCTAACTAACCTAAGGACATCACACACATCCATGCCCGAGGTAGGATTCGAACCAGCGACCGTAGCGGTGGCGCGGTTCCAGACTGTACCGCCAGGAGCCACTCGGCCACTCCGGCCTGCCACGTTTTTCTCATGCAAGCAAATTTATCCCTGCAAGTATGGCCACGTGCACATGAAGACAAGTGTGATTTTGTGTAGTGGGAGGGAGTTGGTGGTGGTGGTGGTGGTGGTGGTGGTAAATTCCCATGTGACCAAACTGCTGAAGTCATCGGTCTGTAGACTTACACAGTACTTATTGTAAGCAGATTACGCTAAGCTTATCACACACGTCCATGCCCAAGGGACGATTCGACCCTCCGATGCGGAGAGCTGTATGAACCGTAGCAAGGCGCCTAAGACCAATCGGCTACCCTGTGCACTGCAAGCAGTTTAGTTAGTATCATACCTATATCTAAAAGCTGTGGACTAAATGGTTGTTGTTGTTGATTGTTTTTGGGGAAGGAGACCAGACAGCGAGGTCATCGGTCTCATCGGATTAGGGAAGGATGGAGAAGGAAGGCGGCCGTGCTCTTTGAAAGGAACCATCCCGGCATTTGCCTGGAGCGGTTTAGGGAAATCACGGAGAACCTAAATTAGGATGGCCGGACGCGGGATTGAACCGTCGGCCTTCCGAATGCGAGTCCAGTGTCTAACCACTGTGCCACCTCGCTCGGTTGGACTAAACGGTTTTCTGGTAAACACTTGGTTTCTGTCTTCGATGGGACTGAAATGTTTTGCTGCTGTGACGGGGGATTTTCTGTAAAGATTTGGTGTTGTGATTAGTTTTGTTTGTCACATTTGCAAGTGTCAATGGTTCAAATGGCTCTGAGCACTATGGGACTCAACTGCTGAGGTCAGTAGTCCCCTAGAAATTAGAACTAGTTAAACCTAACGAACCTAAGGACATCACAAACATCCATGCCCGAGGCAGGATTCGAACCT
Source organism: Schistocerca nitens (assembly GCF_023898315.1). Lineage (NCBI taxonomy): Eukaryota > Metazoa > Arthropoda > Insecta > Orthoptera > Acrididae > Schistocerca > Schistocerca nitens. Next base: position 66,298,507 of record NC_064624.1, read on the forward strand.
GCGACCGTAGCGGTCTTGCGGTTCCAGACTGCAGCGCCTTTAACCGCACGGACACTTCAGCCGGCTACAAGTGTCAGATAGGCTTGCTGTTCATAAAGCCTAGTATTAGCGGTATGAAGCGTCTCTGTCGGCAGAGGGCAATGACTAGATACCAATATCATCGAAAGGTCGAAAGAAATCACCTCTGCACCTCAGTATACTTAGAGATTGCCATAGTTGTGCTTCCAATATACTTGTAATAAAGTGTGAGAATTTCTGTGATTTGTGCAGGAATCTTTCTGCAGAGGAGAAGAGCAGGAGGCTGATCCAGGCGGCTGAGGAGGGAGCAGTGGAGGAGCTGACGGCGCTACTCGCGGTGGGAGCGGATGTGGGGTCGAGGGGTGGAGAGGGGGAGACGTGCCTGCACCGGGCAGCACGCAGGGGACAGGTGGAGGCGGTGAGGCGTCTCCTCGAGAATGGGGCAGAGGTGGACAGCAGGAACTCCAGGCAGAGCACGCCCCTGCAATCGGCTGCAGAGAGCGGCCACGCGGCGGTCGTGCGGCTGCTGTTGTCTTCTGCTGCCGACCCTAACGCCAGGAACCAGTATGAGAAGACGCCGCTGCACTATGCGGCACAGCACGGTCACACAGAGGTGGTGCGGCTGTTGCTGACCTCCTCTCCCTACCACAATGCCAGGAATCAAAATGGGTGGACACCGCTGCACCTCGCAGCATACAGTGGCCACACTGCGGCGGCGATTGTGTTGCTGGAGGCTGGGGCTGACAGGGACGCTAGAGATAACAGTGGGAACACACCGCTGGACATCGCCAGGCAGCACAACCGCCAGCAGCTGATAGACTTGCTAAGATGAAGCTAGCTGTCCAAGAAACATCTGTAGACTAAAACGAAAAGAATGTCTCTAAATGATTTCTTCTTATTTCTTTTTAAATAAAAGATAATGAAAACTTCTTCCAGCAGTTTTGGTTCCTATCTGTATCTATCTAGTGTACATAACTACTCAGAAAAATAACACCAATAGAACATATCTATAAATAAATGAGTGGTCCCTTTAACCCCACAAACCAACAAATCTAGGTATGTGTATACAGTACTGGCCATTAAAATTGCTACACCAAGAAGAAATCCAGATGATAAACGGGTATTCATTGGGCGAATATATTATACTAGAACTGACATGTGATTACATTTTCACGCAATTTGGGTGCATAGATCCTGAGAAATCAGTACCCAGAACAACCACCTCTCCCCGTAATAACGACCTTGATATGCCTGGACATTGAGTCAAACAGAGCTTGGATGGCGCGTACAGGTAAGCTGCTCCTGCAACTTCAACACGATACCACAGTTCATCATGACTAGTGACCAACATATTGTGACGTGCCAGTTACTCATCCGCCATTGACCAGACGTTTCCAATTGGTGAGAGATCTGGAGAATGTGCTGTCCAGGGCAGCAGTCTAAAATTTTCAATATCCGGAAAGGCACGTACAGGACCTGCAACATGCGGTCGTGCATTATCCTGCTGAAATGCACAGTTTCGCAGGGATCGAATGAGGGATAGAGCCCCGTATCGTAACACATCCACTGTTCAAAGTGCCGTCAATGCGAACAAGAAGTAACCGAGACGTGTAACCAATGGCACCCTGTACCATCACGCCGGGTCATACGCCAGTATGGCGATTACGAATACAGGCTTCCAATGTGCGTTCACCGCGATGCCCCAAACATGGATGCGACCATAGTGATGCTGTACACAGAACCTGGATTCATCCGAAAAAATGGCGTTTTGCCATTCGTGCACCCAGGTTCGTCGCTGAGTACACCATCGCAAGCGCTCCTGTCTGTGGTGCAGCGTCAAGGGTAATCGCAGCCATGGTCTCAGAGCTGATAGTTCGTGCTGCTGCAAACGTCGTCGAACTGTTCGCGCAGACGGTTGTTGTCTTGCAAACCTCCATTTATCAAAGTCGGAAACGTGATGGTACGCATTTCTCCTCCTTACACGAGGCATCACAACAACGTTTCATCAGGCATCGCCGGTCAACCACTGTTAGTGTATGAGGAATCCGTTGGAAACTTTCCTTATGTCAGCATGTTCCATGTGTCGCCACCGGCGCCAACCTTGTGTGAATGCTCTGGAAAGCTAATCATTTGCATATCACAGCATCTTCTTCCTGTCGGTTAAATTTCGCGTCTGTAGCACGTCATGTTCGTGGTGTAGTAATTCTAATGGCCAGTAGTATATCGCAACTACTCAAGTTACAACACAGAAATAACAGCAATAGAACACGTCTATAAATTAGTGTAACTAAGAAGAGAAGTGTCTTGTTTAGGCATTGAGCTGCTGATAAGATTCATTCTTTCCACTACCAGTTTTTGTCGACTGACCAGCATTAAGTTCATAAAAACATTCACTCCATCATGTATTTGTATTTGTATTATGACTTGACAACTGTAAAATGTAACCTTTCACAGCCACAAATGTCAGAACTAAAATATTCCGGGCTATTATGCCGTGGTCGCATGGATTTCACTTTAAAACCCGACGTTTCGTCCTCATCTGCGGAGGACATTTTCAAAGATGGTGATAGCTTTTGTTGAATGCCCGGTTCACACCCTGGCTCGCTAATGACTACAGCAAAATTCCGCTTCCGCGCAGCGGCGTGACATCATATGTTTTGAATACGCGAATGCAATTACCCGCTGCCAACTGGCGTCGTCCGAAGGAGGAGGCTAGCAGAAGATAAAATTTTCTTGATGCACTAGTTTTAAAGAAAGAAGATGGTAACCTGGACCACATGGTTTACTGAAAACCTACGTACCAAACCGTCACCTACACCGGGATTCGAACCACCACCCACAGCAAAGGCGAGGTATCAGAAAAACGTTGGCGGATAGAGCAATTAAAATCTGTGAACCAGAGCTGCTTCATGCAGAATTAAAGCAGCTTGTCAACACATTGCTCAAGGATGATTATTCGTTCGCTGAGGTGAAAAGAGTTCATAATTGGTTCAAATAGCTCTGAGTACTATGGGACTTAACATCTGAGGTCATCAGTCTCCTAGAACTTAGAACTACTTAAACCTAACCAACCTAAGGACATCACACACATCCATGCCCGAGGCAGGATTCGAACCTGTAACCGGAGTGGTCTCGCGGTTCCAGACTGAAGCGCCTAGAATCGCTCGGCCACACCGGCCGACTGTGAAAAGAGTGTTAAGACCACTGCATACAAATTATTGCGATGCTCTACCGCCAGTCAAATCGCAAGTTTTCCTGCCATTTATTAAGGACGTGGCTGACAGCATAGGAAATGTCCTGAAAAAGCAGATCATGGCGGTAACCTACACATCTACACGGAAGATTCAAAATCACGTAAAATTGGTCAACGATGGTCGCCAACCTCTGGAAAAAGCTGGAATTTATAAGACTCCGTGTAGTTGTGGGGAGATATACGTGGGTAGCACAAAAAGAACTGTGAAAAAACGTGTAGAAGAGCACTGGGGTCATTGCAGGAGAGGGGACGGTGGTATATCAACTGATACGAGACGTGCTTTGCAGCCAGCAGACCACCACATTCATTTTGACAGGACTCACGTACTGGCAGCCACACGTGGACATCACGAAAGGCTGTATGGGAGAGGCCATGGAGATTGCAAAACACCCCAGGAATTTCAGTAGGAAGGAGTGGGGCGTGACATTGAATGACACTCGGATTCTGGTGCTGAAGAAGAAGTGTACCAGTCTTCTTCCACCACGGGATGATTGCAACAGCGGACGACGGCATTCAACAATGGCGAATTGTGCTCGCGTATTCAAAACGTGACGCTACGCCAGTACACGGAAGCGGAATCTTGCTGCAGTCAGTAGCGAGCCCGGGTGTGAACCGGACATTCAACAAAGATACGATCCAGCTTGAGAGTGTCCTGACGTTTCGTCCCCATCTCCTGACTAAACGTCAGGTTTTAAAGTGAAATCCATTTGACCACGTCCTAATAGCCCAGAACATTTTGTTAACTGTAATGTGACCATGGACCTTGCCGTTGGTGGGGAGTCTTGCATACCTCAGCGATAAAGATGGCCGTACCGTAGGTGCAACCACAACGGAGGGGTATCTGTTGAGAGGCCAGACAAACATGTGCTTCCTGAAGAGGGGCAGCAGCCTTTTCAGTAGTTGCAGGGGTAACAGTCTGAATGATTGACTGATCAGGCCTTGTAACATTAACCAAAACGGCCTTGCTGTGCTGGTACTGCGAACAGCTGAAAGCAAGGGGAAACTACAGCCGTAATTTTTCCCGAGGACATGCAGCTTTACTGTATGATTAAATGATGATGGCGTCCTCTTGGGTAAAATATTCCGGAGGTAAAATAGTCCCCCTTTCGGATGTCCGGGAGGGGACTACTCAAGAGGACGTCGTTATCAGGAGAAAGAAAACTGGCATTCTACGGATCGGAGCGTGGAATGTCAGATCCCTTAATCGGGCAGGTAAGAAAATTTAAAAAGGGAAATGGATAGGTTAAAGTTAGATATAGTGGGAGTTAGTGAAGTTCGGTGGCTGGAGGAACAAGACTTTTGGTCAGGTGATTACAGGGTTATAAATACAAAATCAAATAGGGGTAATGCAGGAGTAGGTTTAATAATGAATAAAAAAATAGGAGTGCGGGTTAGCTACTACAAACAGCATAGTGAACGCATTATTGTAGCCAAGATAGACACAAAGCCCATGCCTACTACAGTAGTACAAGTTTATATGCCAACTAGCTCTGCAGATGATGAAGAAATTGATGAAATGTATGAGGAGATAAAAGAAATTATTCAGGTAGTGAAGGGAGACGAAAATTTAATAGTCATGGGTGACGAATTCGTCAGTAGGAAAAGGGAGAGAAGGAAACATAGTAGGTGAATATGGATTGGGGGGAAGAAATGAAAGAGGAAGCCGCCTTCTAGAATTTTGCACAGAGCATAACTTAATCATAGCTAACACTTGGTTCAAGAATCATAAAAGAAGGTTGTATACCTGGAAGAATCCTGGAGATACTAAAAGGTATCAGATAGATTATATAATGGTAAGACAGAGATTTAGGAACCAGGTTTTAAATTGTAAGACATTTCCAGGGGCAGATGTGGATTCTGACCATAGATTATATAATGGTAAGACAGAGATTTAGGAACCAGGTTTTAAATTGTAAGACATTTCCAGGGGCAGATGTGGATTCTGACCACAATCTATTGGTTATGAACTGCAGATTGAAACTGAAGAAACTGCAAAAAGGTGGGAATTTAAGGAGATGGGACCTGGATAAACTGAAAGAACCAGAGGTTGTAGAGAGGTTGAGGGAGAGCATAAGGGAACAATTGACAGGAATGGGGGAAAGAAATAAAGTAGAAGAAGAATGGGTAGCTCTGAGGGATGAAGTAGTGAAGGCAGCAGACGATCAAGTAGGTAAAAAGACGAGGGCTAATAGAAATCCTTGGGTAACAGAAGAAATATTGAATTTAATTGATGAAAGGAGAAAATATAAAAATGCAGTAAATGAAGCAGGCAAAACGGAATACAAACGTCTCAAAAATGAGATCGACAGGAAGTGCAAAATGGCTAAGCAGGGATGGCTAGAGGACAAATGTAAGCATGTGGAGGCTTGTCTCACTAGGGATAAGATAGATACTGCCTACAGGAAAATTAAAGATACCTTTGGAGAGAAGAGAACCACTTGTATGAATATCAAGAGCTCAGATGGCAACCCAGTTCTAAGCAAAGACGGGAAGGCAGAAAGGTAGAAGGAGTATATAGAGGGTCTATACAAGGGCGATGTACTTGAGGACAATATTATGGAAATGGAAGAGGATGTAGATGAAGATGAAATGGGAGATAAGATACTGCGTGAAGAGTTTGACAGAGCACTGAAAGACCTACGTCGAAACAAGGCCCTGGGAGTAGACAACATTCCATTAGAACTACTGATGGCCTTGGGAGAGCCAGTCATGACAAAACTCTACCATCTGGTGAGCAAGATGTATGAGACAAGCGAAATACCCACAGACTTCAAGAAGAATATAATAATTCCAATCCCAAAGAAAGCAGGTGTTGACAGATGTGAAAATTACCGAACTATCAGTTTAATAAGTCACAGCTACAAAATACTAACGTGAATTCTTTATAGACGAATGGAAAAACTGGTAGAAGCAGACCTCGGGGAAGATCAGTTTGGATTCCGTAGAAATGTTGGAACACGTGAGGCAATACTAACCTTACGACTTATCTTAGAAGAAAGATTAAGAAAAGGCAAACCTACGTTTCTAGCATGTGTAGACTTAGAGAAAGCTTTTGACAACGTTAACTGGAATACTCTCTTTAAAATTCTGAAGGTGGCAGGGGTAAAATACAGGGAGCGAAAGGCTATTTACAATTTGTACAGAAACCAGATGGCATTTATAAGAGTCGAGGGGCATGAAAGGGAAGCAGTGGTTGGGAAAGGGGTGTGACAGGGTTGTAGCCTCTCCCCGATGTTATTCAATCTGTATATTGCGCAAGCAGTAAAGGAAACAAAAGAAAAATTCGGAGTAGGTATTAAAATTCATGGAGAAGAAGTAAAAACTTTGAGGTTCGCCGATGACATTGTAATTCTGTCAGAGACAGCAAAGGATTTGGCAGTTGAACGGAATGGACAGTGTCTTGAAAGGAGGATATAAGATGAACATCAACAAAAGCAAAACGAGGATAATGGAATGTAGTCAAATTAAATCGGATGATGCTGAGGGGATTAGTTTAGGAAATGAGACACTTACAGTAGTAAAGGAGTTTTGCTATTTAGGGAGCAAAATAACTGATGATGGTCGAAGTAGAGAGGATATAAAATGTAGACTGGCAATGGCAAGGAAATCGTTTCTGAAGAAGAGAAATTTGATAACATCGAGTATAGATTTAAGTGTCAGGAAGTCGTTTCTGAAAGTATTTGTATGGAGTGTAGCCATGTATGGAAGTGAAACATGGACGATAACCAGTTTGGACAAGAAGAGCATAGAACTTTTGAAATGTGGTGCTACAGAAGAATGCTGAAGATAAGGTGGGTACATCACGTAACTAATGATGAGGTATTGGTTGGTTGGTTGTTTTGGGGAAGGAGACCAGACAGCGAAGTCATCGGTCTTATCAGATTAGTGAAGGACGGGGAAGGAAGTCGGCCGTGCCCTTTGAAAGGAACCATCCCGACATTTGCCTGGAGTGATTTAGGGAAATCACGGAAAACCTAAATCAGGATGGACGGACGCGGGATTGAACCGTCGTCCTCCCGAATGCGAGTCCAGTGTCTAACCACTGCGCCACCTCGCTCGGTGATGAGGCATTGAATAGGATTGGGGAGAAGAGAAGTTTGTGGCACAACTTGACTAGAAGAAGGGATCGGTTGGTAGGACATGTTTTGAGGCATCAAGGGATCACAAATTTAGCATTGGAGGGCAGCGTGGAGGGTAAAAATCGTAGAGGGAAACCAAGAGATCAATACACTAAGCAGATTCAGAAGGATGTAGATTGCAGTAGGTACTGGGTGATGAAGAAGCTTGCACAGCATAGAGTAGCATGGAGAACTGCATCAAAGCAGTCTCATGACTGAAGACCACAACAACAACAATGTGATAACTGCCTTGTTCATGGTTTTATCATCTGACATTAATAATTTTATATTTGGCCTAACATGATGCTGTGAATACTTCTATGAAGTTGATGGTGGTCACTCGACCTAAACTGGCTGTGTTTATGAAGAATTTTGTTTACAGGTCAGGTCTGTAACATGACATTTGTCATATATTTAAGAGCTGTGGGGAACCACATCCACGAAACATACTAAGCAACAGGAGGCAAACTTCCTTTCTTCAAAACTCAACAAAAATTTAATAATACTCCATTACTAATAAATATCTTTTTTACACAATGTACGATTACTGAAAATACTTGGTAGGAGCATGTATGATGAAATGAGAAACTACTGCAAATATCACCCTACCTAGATTACTACCATAGAGGATTTATAGTTATAAAGCGTCTCCAGTTCAATTCCAAGACTGAATTTACTTCTGTGTCTGCCATGCGTGTAGTCCAGGAATTTGTGTCTCTACTTATAACGTGACATCATTAACAAAATTCTCACTAAATTAGTTCTATTTCCAGACTAAGTTAACTGGTGTGTGTGGATTACAGACGGTTCAATAGCTACTGTGTTTCATTACAGTGAAGCTCTGGTAGCAATATTCAAACTGTGTTATAGGCCTATCATCTGAAACCGTTTTATCACTTTAAAGAACCTCTAGGCACGCATTTTCCACACCGGTGTAATGCTGCAGTTAAGGGACACATTACCACATATAGAGTAAGCTACATCTAATATGGATTATGCTCGTAATATTATCATGTCATCAGATTACAATGTCCAAAAGTAATAGATGTTGCAGAAGAGAGATTGTGAACTATGAACACAAAACAAACACATAATTCATAACACTGAACACAAAATTTGATATAAGTATCATTATAATTAAAGTTAAACTTTCAATCTGCTGTAAATATAACACCACTGATCATAATGACAGCAAACTTCAACGGAATATTTTCGGAGAACGGGGAAAACGTACGGCAGAAGAAAAATAAATAGTTACAAAATGTAGCAATAGATGGCGCTGTAAGCACCATATTTCAATAGTAGTCGACTACAATTTACAAATGAATCATACAACAATTCCTAACGTGCCACTCAGTGTGCATGGGTGTAATACTGTTAGTTACGTAAGACCATCCACCATGGCAGGGTCATATCACATCGGATAGGAAAAATCTGTTTGTAATAGTCCAGAGTCCCAAAACCGCATAAAAGCATTAATCAAAATCGAATCTGGTTATTAATTTCAGTGTGACTGGCGCAAAACATGTTCAATATGCAGTCCACAAGTTCAAATCGAGGTACAGCATGTTCCACAACTAATCGAATTGTTTCCGGGGTCATAACTTCTGCAGAGCGACGTGTGCACCGCCATCATTTTTGTAATACAGCTTTACAGGTAGAGCGCGATCATGCATTCAGATAGTCATGGTGAACATTGCAAATGCGAAAAGGGGAAACGCCTTCTACCCGGCGTGTTTATACCAACTTCAGTGGGTCGTGTGCATGACAGGTGTTTTCATTTCCATGTTCTGAAACATACAGTGCCATCTATTGACCAATTTTCATACTGTTTTTTCCGCCATACGTTTTCCCCCTTCTACTATAATATCCCGTAGCAATTTTTGCAATTTGACATCATTCTGACCAGTGGTGTTGTATCTAAAGCAGTTTGAAAGTTTAACTGTAATCACCCACTACATCAGGGAGGATTGTGCAATTGGGGTAACTGAAGTAATAAAGGAATTGGAAATAAAATTCCCTACTTTAGCACATAAGTGGCAACGGTTTGCCGCCGAGGATACACCGGTTCCCGTGAGACGCCGAAGTTAAGCGCTGTCGGGCGTGGTCGGCACTTGGATGGGTGACCATCCAGGCCCCCATGCGCTGTTGCCATTTTTCGGGGTGCACTCAGCCTCGTGATGCCATTAGAGGAGCTACTCGATCGATTACTAGCGGATTCGGTCAAGAATACCATCATAACGACAGGGAGAGCAGTGTGCTGAAGCCACGCCCCTCCTATCTGCATCCTCCACTGAAGATGGATGGTCCAGTTAGGCCACTCGTGGCATGACGACGGAGTACTTTGGCACATAAATCAAGTAAGGGATTCTAATTAAGTTTGTGTTAAGTTGTTCATGAAAGTTGGTTTCTCTGTGTTTCATATAATGTTAAAGTGCAATGATTACTCTCAGTTTTTGTAGAAGTTAAGGTAACCGCTATCAATGCAAGCAATGTCAACTGTAGACAACACCTTTCGTACTTCAGTACTTGATACACATGTACCAATAGAGTCCTTCACTCTAGGAGTCATCACGTACACATTCAAACTTTGTTGAGAAGTGTTCATTTAAAAGAATTTTCTAAGTTTTCTGGTGCAGGCGGCGTACATTTTGTATTTTTAATATGTAATTGGATATGTTGCTGTAATAGCAAATATAAATTCAGCATGCATTAATGTATTCATCGAATCAGTGTCTCCAAATGAATCACCTCATCCTTGCCAACCAGTATGAATTTCGAAACCTTTCGTCATGCGAAATCTATCTCCTGCGTTTCTCGCAGGACATCCTGAAAGCAATGCATTAAGATAGACAGATACAGTACCTCTCATTTTCAAAAAAGCATTCGAGTATTACAACAACGCCCGTTAGTGTATGATCGTGTAGGGGTACCACATGAAAGCTAAAATATGCTGTACTATGTTTTCAATATTAACGAGTCACAGCTGATTACATTTAGTAATCTTATGTTTGCTCTTAAAGTTGTGTGTCATATATTTACATTAATGGCATGCACCACACATTTTAATTAAGACTAATGCAGTATGATGGCTTAAGATATTTTAACCCTTCATCCGTGAAGATTGCCAAGACTGAAACCGGTATATGATTGGGTGTAAAATAAAAGCAGCCGATGGTTCAAATATATACACAGCTGAAATCATTCGACTTGTACAAGTACCTGGGCACAGTAGTTCGTAAGGCTATGAACATAACGATCACATGGGCTCATTCATAGGTAAGACAACCTTGGTCGATTGGCAGGATACTGAGAAAATGCAGCTAATCTAAAACGGAGTTTGTCTGCAAATCATGTTTAGAGTCTGTACTTGAATATTACTGCAGTTATAATAACTGATATTAACAAGAGATATAAAATGTATGCAAAAAGAGCAGCACAAATGGTCACAGATTTTTTTTTAGCCTTGAGACAGAATTACAGTAAAGCTGGAAAACAGGAGCTGGGAGCCTGCAATTATCTCATTAAAGCACACTGAGAAGCTTCAAAACAGAGTATTACTTGAGAAACATAGTATATTACAACTCATTGTATAAGGGATGGAGAAGACAAAATCAGACTAATTACAGCACATATGGAGGCAACCCAGCAGCCATTCCTCCTGCACTCCATATGCGAGAGCATGTGATGGAAGCATCCTCTGTCATGCACTTCAGTAGTTTGCAGAATATTGACATGAAAGTAGAAATGTTCAGAAATCCACTTGAACAATGTACAGTAAAATGAGAGCGTACTCCATACCAATATGAATTGATTCCTATCACGACTGAGGCGCACAAATTATTCGTCTGTACAACCTCCTTATGCACTATATCTCCCTTACTTTTTCCCAGGGGTCTGTACAGTGATAAAGGAAGCAGCCAGCAGAAGTCACATGTTTTACTTTGATGTCAGTTTTATATTCTTCCTCAACATGGTTTTATGGAAAAGTTGACTTAAACAAAATAAAAAAAATAAAGAATACTTCCATTAAGATCCTTATCATCCCAGTTAAACTTTCCTATAGAGAATACCGGCTGCTTAAGATCAAATGCCTTAGAGCCCGTTTATTGTCTGCTGTCAGGCCTATGTGATGTTTCAAACATTGTAGCGTTGCCCTAGAACACATTGCAGTAATCTATTCTATGTGAATTACTATGCAGATGCATTACACTTTCCAAGAATGCTACCAAAAAATGTAACCGTCCTGTGCCATGTAAAGGCCCACCACGTAGGTAATTGGTAGTCTGACATTAACTCGCATAACCACCGTATTGTCATTTCATTGATCATTGTAGATATATTATTAAAGTTTGGAAGTGGAAATCATCTGCAGTTATAACAAGCAGCTGTACAATATTTTTCGTGCAAAGCATTGTGGCATACGGGCAGAAGTGGTGAATCTCACAAAGAAAGGGCCGAGTCAGTGGAAATAACGTGTTGAAGAAGATGATGTTAAAGTTAGAATAGAGCATGAGGTATGAAATGAAGACATAAAACGAATGATGGAAACAGCTTGTACATTGGTACACTGGATATAAAGAAGAACGTAGAGTCAGATTGGCAAGTGAGATGTGCGTTATGGTAACCTGTGGCATGGCAAAATGTGGCATGGTAATCTGGCTTAAGTTTCCTTTACTTGTGTTTGCTTACGTCTGTATGTTGAACAGATACGCCGACTAGTCTAGGATGACTAACATTGCAATTCATTTCCAAGAAAATCTATTGAATTATTCATGCCCGAAAACTGCTGTAAGTTTGTTGTACACATCACATCCAGGTTCAATAGCTCTTTAAAAAAAACTGATCTCTCTTATTTTTCCATAAAGTCGCAAATACTGCCACCAGTTTTGAACTAAGCAATAAGCTCAGTATTTGGTTTAAATGTTAATTATACAGTAAAAAATACTGCAAGCAGCCACAAGTGTTTGTCCTGATATTAGTTTCGGGTCTGAGCTCATTGTGAGAAGGTAGCATTGATTTCTTGGCAAGTTTTACATTTGTCTCCTACAATATATCAAAGTTTTAGTGGTTATGTGGTTTACAAAACTTTTTTAATTATGTGTACACTCTATACATTGTACTTACCGCAAGAAAACTACTTTGTATAAGAGAGATGTCGGATCCTCTTTTTAGTTCCATGCTAATCCATCAGATAAACTAAATACAACTTGGTGGATACATTTGATTACGTTTTCTGATGATTTGATGTGGCAAATCATTTAATATGTGCTACTGTGAACATACATTTACATAATACAGATCTTTTAAAGCTATACATTTATTTATTTGGGTTTGAAGGATGCTGATAATGGTGAATGGCAAATACTCTGTCAATTCATTCTCTCTGCGAATAAATTTCACAATAAACTTAAAAACCAATTGAGTAACAAAGATAGTTTTATGTCCACATAAAACAGCACATCCACACAAATAGCTCCTAGAAACTCCATGAAATATATCTGCATCCCAATCACTGCTAAGGTGTCATATAAGACTGCAAACTTAGTACATGATAAAAATGTGGAAACTAGTTTTACCACAAATAATAAAATGAAAGATAAAACTGTTCACAACTTAAATTTAGAGAATGAAGTACATTCCAGATCTGGCATCCATAACCTAAAGTGTTCTGTGTGGCCCAAATTTTACATAAGCCAATCTTTTAGGACTTTTAACGATAATGTCGAAAACACACGAATGGTCGGAGGCGCAACAAGATAAATAAATCAATATTCGCTGCTCACTTTGTCCAACATGGAAACACAAAGACCAGCCTCAAAGAAAACAGGGAAATATTACATTTTGAGGAAAAAAGAGTAGAAATGAATGTGCTAGAAGAATTAGAAGTATACAGCTATATTCACAGTAAAGCTGAATGCATCCTAAATGATGAACTACAGTTTAGAAAACAAATGTACCACCAAAATTCTATAGAACATCTAAAATGAAAGAAATAATAGGAAACTGATAGAGAGCATATACTTCAGTGGCCATTACCAGCTTCTTTCAAACCTAAATAATTAAATATATAGCTTTCCAATAATCTGTACTTCATCTTTGCAATAGCTCCAATAGTATGTCTGTAAGCCTACATACACTACTGGCCATTAAAATTGCTACAGCACGAAGAAGACGTGCTACAGACGCGAAATTTAACCGACAGGAAGAAGTTGTGGTGATATGCAAATGATTAGCTTTTCATAGCCTTCACACAAGGTTGGCGCCGGTGGCGACACCTACAACGTGCTGACATGAGGCCGGCCGGAGTGGCCGAGCGGTTCTAGACGCTACAGTCTGGAGCCGCGCAACCGCTACGGTCGCAGGTTCGAATCCTGCCTCAGGCATGGATGTGTGTGGTGTCCTTAGGTTAGTTAGGTTTAGGTAGTTCTAAGTTCTAGGGGACTGATGAGCTCAGTCCCATACTGCTCAGAGCCATTTGAACCTTTTTTTTTTTTTTTTTTTTTTTTTTTTTGCTGACATGAGGAAAATTTCCAACCGATTTCTCATACACAAACAGCAGTTGACATACGTTGCCTGATGGAACGTAGTTGTGATGCTACGTGTAAGGAGGAGAAGTGCGTACCATCACGTTTCCGACTTTGATAAAGGTCGGATTGTAGCCTATCGTGATTGCAGTTTATCGTATTGCAACATTGCTGCTCGAGTTGGTTGAGATCCCATGACTGTTAGCAGAATATGGAATCAGTGGATTCAGGTGGGTAATACGGAACGCCGTGCCGGATCCCAACGGTCTCGTATCACTAGTAGTCGAGATGACAGGCATCTTATCCATATGGCTGTAACGGATCGTGCAGCCACGTCTCGATCCCTGACTCAACAGATGGGAGCTTTGCAAGGCAACAATCATCTGCACGAACAGTTCGACGTCGTTTGCAGTAGCATGGACTATCAGCTCGGAGACCGTGTCTGCGTTTACCCTTGATGCTGCATCACAGACAGGAGCGCCTGCGATGGTGTACTCGACGACGAACCTGGATGCACGAATGGCAAAACGCCTTTTTTTCGGATGAATCCAGGTTCTGTTTACAGGATCATGATGGTAGCATCCGTGTTTGGTGACATCGCGGTGAACGCACATTGGAAGCGTGTATTCGTCATCGCCATACTGGCGTATCACCTGGCGTGATGGCATGGGGCGCCATTGGTTACACGCCTCGGTCACCTCTTGTTCGCATTGACTGTACTTTGAACAGTGGACGTTACATTTCAGATGTGGTACTACCCGTGGCTCTACCCCTCATTCGATCCCTACTAAACCCTACATTTCAGCAGGATAATGGACGACCGCATGTTGCTGGTCCAGCACGGGCCTTTCTGGATACAGAAAATGTTCGACTTCTGCCCTGGCCAGCACATTCTCCAGATCTCTCACCAAATGAAAACGTCTGGTCAATGGTGGCCGAGCAACTGGCTCATCACAATACGCCAGTCACTACTCTTGATGAACTGTGGTATCGTGTTGAAGCTGCATGGGCAGCCGTACCTGTACGCGCCATCCAAGCTCTGTTTGACTCAATGCAAGGCGTATCAAGGCCGTTATTACAGGGAGAGGAGGTTGTTCTGGGTACTGATTTCTCAGGATCTGTGCACCCAAATTGCGTCAAAATATAATGACATGTCAGTTCTAGTATAATATATTTGTCCATAGAATACATTTCTTCTTGGTGTAGCAATTTTAATGGCCAGTAGTGTATATTACGTTCTTTGCACATTAAATCAACAGCTGAAGCAAACAACTGTATCCGCCATCTTGTACTTAGTTTGGCTCGTGGACTTAAAAAATGGTTCAAATGGCTCTGAGCACTATGCGACTTAACTTCGGAGGTCATCATTCGCCTAGAACTTAGAACTAATTAAACCTAACTAACCTATGGAGATCACACACATCCAGGCCCGAGGCAGGATTCGAACCTGCGACCGTAGCGGTCGCTCGGTTCCAGACTGTAGCGCCTAGAACAGCACGGCCACTCCGACCTGCTCGTGGACTTACTTGGAGTGAAAAAGATAATCAACCTGTCTGCTATAGTATGTAAAGGAGAGCTTTTCGTGGTGTAAGCACAAAGCATAGAGCGTACATACACAGTAAAGTTTTCTGTGACGTACATAATCACTAAAGCTTTGTTATATTTTATGACCCAAATGAAGAACTTTGTTTAAACTAAGTCATCACTAAACATTGTTGTAATTTCCGACACAAATTTAAAATCTTTGCAAATTACGTAATATGAAAAACTTTGTTATACTTTAGGACATAAATATAAAACTTACCCAGAAAGCACTCTACCATCTGACGACAGGTTCAAGCGTGTGGTTAGTAATGATACAAATAAATAATTTCACAAAAACTTTTGGCTGGTTCCAATATTTCCTACAGCTTAAATTGCGAAAACAGGCGCAGTGTTTTCTAACCATAATGGATAAAACAAATGTCAATGTTTACTTAATCACTCCGTCCTCACAGTATTCGGTAACTCGATGTTCTGGTTCAAAACATTCCATTCTCTTACTCCACCGCGAACTAACATTTGAGAGCACAGGAAGTACTACGTTTAAGTAGAAAATTATCGATTAGGCTTAAATAATATCACAATGAAATCGACAAAATGAGACATTCATTTCTTACAGTGTCTTGTGTCAGGCTGCTGTTCACATAACTGCTTGTCTCAGCACTTTCCTATTATTTTTGGAGCAACGGCAGTGGCATCCTACCTCAGTGAAAGCTAGATAACGACATGTCCGTCACCTGTCTGCCCGTTAGCTAAATCTGCCATCTACAGGACGTAGGGCTGAGCTTATCAATGGCTGAGGCGAATTTTGAAGAATGAATATTGCTGCCGCCCTCCTATAATTCCATACTTAATCGCTTGACCGGCTGTAAGCGTTCAGCGAAATTTATCATTTTGCCAAATCATAAATTATGGCTTGAAGAAGGGCATAAAAATTTAATTGCTATATTTTTACACGTCTGAAGAACAAGAGTAAGGATAATACGTCTTGATACAGGGTGATTATAATTAAATTTTCGCTATTTCGCTACTTGAGAGGCCCCCATGGCAAATGAGTGATTATAGAACAATGAAACGTCGTGGAAACATTTGTAAAGAGGGCATTAATGAGAGTGGTCATAGGACAATGAGAGGTTGTGGAAACATTTGTAAAGGAGGTCCTCATAAGAAATGAGTGATCGCAGCACAATGAAAACGTTGTGGAAACATTTCTAAAGAGGATCCTCATAAGAAATGAGTGATCATAGCACAATGAAACTTTGTGGAAACATTTGTAAAGAGGGTCCCCATGAGAAATGAGTGATTGTAGCACACTGAATATGGAAACACTTCCAAAGAGGGCCCTCATGAGAAAGGAGCGATTGCAGGACAAGAAAAAAAAAACATTTTGCAAACATTCATTAAGAGGGTCCTCATAGGCAATGTGTGGTCGTAGCACAATGACACTTTGTGGAAACGTTTGTACAGAGGTTCCTCATAAGAAAAGTGTGACTGTAGCACAATGAAACTTTGTGAAATATTTTTTAAGAGGGCCCTCATAAGAAATAAGTGATTGCAGCACAGTGAAACTTTGTGGAAACATTTTTTAAGTGGGCCCTCATGAGAAATGAGTGATTGTAGCGCACTGAAAATTTATAGGGAAACATTTCCAAAGAGGACCCTCTAGAGAAAGGAGCGATTGTAGGACAAAAAAAATATTGTGCAAACATTCATAAAGAGGGTCCTCATTGGCAATGTGTGATCGTAGCACAATGACACTTTGCGGAAATGTTTGTACAGCGGGTCCTCAAAAGAAATGTTTGATTGTAGCACAATGAAACTTTGTTGAAACATTTGTAAACAGGGCCCTCATGAGAAACGAGTGATTGTTGGACTATGAAACTATATGGAAACATTGTAAAGGCATGTGGAAGAGAAATAACGGTAAAACCATTGAAAGAAACATGTTTCAGTCTCCGCCTCAGATGATTTTATTTGTTAATTGTGGACTAAGTTCACGTTCTAGATTATGAACATTGCTCAGTGTAACGACCATCTGCATGAGTGATAGGCTGGACTCGCACTATATATTGCTGTACTACTGCCGGAAACATATCATGTCGGATGTTGGGTACTTCTCTCGCTATGTTCATCTTCAACCTCCGACATCTGTTAGTGTGCCGTTGATAAAACCTGTTCGTCAGGTGAACCCACGGTCTGAATGGCGAAGTTTGTACTGATACTTCACAGTTGCTCATAGCACTTCTCGAAGTAAGGTCCGTGAAATGTTCAGCTGTCGTGACGCAGCTCGTCCGCCGTTGGAAGATCTCACATCGAATCCAGCATTCTCACCCACACCAACTGTAACTTCTCCTACAATTTGTGGCGCAATTGGCCGTCGACCGGTTCCAGAAGCCGGTTCCTACATCGCCAGTTAATTTGAAGTTTCGAATCATGTTCTCCAACACCGGAGTATAATAAGGACCTCTCCACATTTCTTTAATGTTTCGATACTCGCTAAGAGCAGCAGCAGTACTGTTGTTGTTTTGATAGAACAGCTTTATGGCTAGAGCAGTGCTCGCCTCATCCAGACCCATGTCGACTGTCTGAAAAAACTAAGCTAGTCCTAAAAAGCCTTTTAGTTGTTTTTTATTCCTTGGAGCTGGATAATTGCGTATGGCATCAAGTTTATTCGAATCAGGTAATATACCTTGTTCTGACACAGCATGTCCAAAGAATATGACTTGCTCCTTACCAAAATTAGACTTTTTTAAATTAGCTGTCACTCTGTAATCTGCAATTCGTTGAAGCACCCTTTAATGCCCACCAGCGGTTGTGTTTCAATGGTACGTCACCGCACCAGTACCTGGGCCCAGCGGCGAATAATAGCACCAACACCACTGACCACACAAATCCTGCAGCGGCCAGTTTGAACATTATTCGTACAAAGTTGGGTACACATGCAGTATACTCGGGTACACATACGGTAAGTAGTTTTCCATCTACACTGATTATAGTACCGAAATTTTAAACATAGCCATCCTGTACATTGGGTCCTTAACAAAACTCTCTTTATATAGTACGTGTGATCCAGCACCTCATTTCACGACATTGTGAACATGCTTGTACTGTCTTAAGGGGCTCCGAAAAGGCTCAAAATCATGAAAAAGTTCAATTTTTAGTTTTTTGCGTTTTCTGAATCTGCAGACTATTGCCTTTTAATAGATATATAATTTATTCAATTCCGAAGACTACAACTATTTTTAAATTTTTTTTGAAATGTGTTCTACATGGGCGTGACCCACTGTGGCGCTGTTAAACTGCTGTCAAATGGTGTTATTATTAACGTCCGTGTTCATCAGGTACATTTTAGTGATGTGAGATAAAGTATGTGTTGTGGCTAACCTGTGATGGTTCAATATATATCGCTGGTGTGATTGTCGATTGTTTCATGTTTATTTACTCTGTCGTTATCTCGAAAATATTCGTAATTAATTCTGTTTCTTGAGTCTCTGTTTTGTTGAAGTATAATAATGAGTAAAAGTAAAGTTATTAGAAATCCTCTGAAGGCTTTTAAGAAAGGGAGAAATGTTGGAAAGGCAAAGGTATGTGTTATTACTGTAAACAATAAAGACGATAACCAAGTGAGTGAACCTAACCTCTCAAGTACACCTGCCCATAGCAGTCAAAGTGGGAAAGAAAATACTTCACAGAAGGAGCTTGGTTCAATGAGTGAAAACTATGAATGTTTTATGGGCGAAACGGATGTGAATGAAATATTTGATATGTCGGTTCTCAAAGGAATTTTTTCAAACTGTGTAAGATGTATTCATTGTAGTGAAGTTGGTCTGGAACTCTCCATAACAAAGCATGTAGGACTTGCTGGTGAAATACAACTGAAATGCGATAAGTGTTCATACATGACCACCTTTTGGAACACCGTTGCAGTAACTGCAACTGAAGAAAATGGTAGCAAAATCTACGAACAACGAGCGATGCTTGCTGTAGACAAGGAACGCCTTCGGGCTGCAGACAGGGCTGTAAAGAGTCTAGAAATACAAGCAAGAGTAAACAGGAGGAGGAACAAGAGGAAGCTGGAGGAGGAGTTTGCAGAGGATGAAGATAATCCATCCTATGGACCTGGAATGCACTAAAAAGTTAATCCAATCTTTGTCGCTCGATTCCCAAAACTTTTATTTTCTCATACTAATTACATGTTTTCTAAGGATCTTCCAAACATATTTGTTTCAAGCTTTCAGTAAATGTTAGGCAGTACCTTCTGCATAATTTAACACAGCCTTTTTCAAAAAACTGTATATTTTTGAATATATAAATAAAAAACTGCAAAGAAATGTTGTGGATTTTCATTACAATTGAAAAAAAATCATCTTTAATAACTGAACTAAAGTTTTGTAAAATCCCTGTGTTAATTTGTAGCCCATATTCCAATAAATAATCAAGTTCAACTTCCTACCTCAAATACTTTGTGAGGAAAGATGTAATTTATAAGCGTTATTTTAACATTGCAAGTATAGGGCGTTCCGGAGCCCCTTAAATACTGAAGAGTTGAAGATCTATTCTTCAATACACTCATTAGTCACTGCACCACATAATCTGACAGCATTTACAGTGTAAATTATTAAGCAAAATCAACTTCGAATATATGTCTCCCTCGCTCTTTAGCGTTCAAAACTGAGGTCGCTTTGCAGCAGTACGCCGTCCTCTTCTTCTGCTTTGCCTCCCTCAGCGTTTCCACCTACGTAGCGGATACCACATCGTACATAATCTGCTGTAATGGTCAACGGTATTTGTTTCGTCAATAGCTGCTTCTGCTGTTGCTCGAATGATGTTGTTGTTACTTAAAAACCTGTGCTACGTGTTTGGCTCTTCTCGCTTCGATGTTCCTCCACAGAAATCTGGTTTGCCCAGCCTTCCCAGCACCTTTTCTTCAGCTGGTCTTCTTCATCCCATCAGTAGCAACAAATTTCTTCTGCCGGCCGCTTTGACCGTGCGGTTCTAGGCGCTCCAGTCCGAAGCCGCGCTGCTGCTACGGTCGCAGGTTCGAATCCTGCCTCGGGCATGGATGTGTGTGATGTCCTTAGGTTAGTTAGGTGTAAGTAGTTCTAAGTTCTAGGGGACTGATGACCACAGCAGTTGAGTCCCATAGTGCTCAGAGCCATTTGAACCATTTTTTTCTAGCCGTCTTCTCTCTTGTTTTCCCATTGTTCAAGTTTCACTCCAGTACAGACCCACGCTCCAAACAAATGCTTTTGTGATTTTCAGACCGACGCACTTGCTGACGAGTACATTCTTACTCAAATTCGACGCCATTTATGCCTGTGTTCACAATGTCTTTCCGACTTCTACCATCCTTTGCGATCCTGCTTCAGAAATAGGTATATTCCTCTATCACTTTCAGTTCCTATCCTTTCCAATTCTTGTAGTTCAAAGTTCATACCCTTCTTCAGTACTGCTAAACATCACTTTAGTCCTTCGGTTATCTATTCTCATGGCATACTGGCTAGAGGACGTCCTTTCCATTGTGCTCAGGACCTCCTTTAGATTACCTTTGGCCGCAATGTCCTTTGTTTAACAAAGCATGTCTATCTTCTGCCCATTAATAGTGATCCTGACCGTCGTGGCAGGCCCACAATTTTGTGAACTTAGTTTACAGCCTCATGTATGCATTCATGGAATATAAGAGGAGAGATAGAAGAGCCTTTTGCATGCCTTTTATATTGTTGCATCTTGTTCGTGATGAAAATTCCAAAACACAGCCAGTCCGTTCTTAGAGAAGCTGTGTGTCACCCGCATGTCTTTGTATTTTAGACCTGCTTTCTTCAGCATTCCGAGCATATCTTGACAGATAACATCATCAGATGCCGTTTTCAGATTTATGAAAGCGATAAAAGTTGGTTCATTAACTAGTTCTTGCTTTTCGATAAGAAACCTCAGTGTCAAAGTACTATCGATAGAGTAAGGTGTACTTACGTTGTCACCAGCTGTCGTTACCACTATTTAACAATAAACGGTTTAGATCACTTATTTCAAACGCAAATATAAAATAAAATGAGAAGGGAAAGAAACCGGTACACCTGCCTATTATCGTATAGGGCCCATGCGAGCACGCGTAAGTGCCGCAACAGGACGTGGCATGGACTCGACTGATGTCTGAAGTAGTACTGGAGGGAACTGACCCCATGAATCCTGCAGGGCTGTCCGTAAGTCCATAAGACCACGAGGAGCTGGACATCTTTTCCGGACAGCACAATGCTAGGCATCCCAGATATGCTCAATAATATTCACGTCTGGGGAGTTTGGTGGCCGGAGGAAGCGTTTAAACTCAGAAGAGTGTTCCTGTAGCCACTCTGTAGCCATTTTGGACATGTGAGATGTCGCATTGTCCTGTTGGAATTGCTCAAGTCCGTCGGAATGCACAGTGGAGAGGATGCAGGTGATCAGACAGGATGCTTACGCATGTGTCGCCTGTCAGACTCGTATCTAGACTATGAGATGTCCTGTATCACTCCAAGTGCACACACCCAACACCATTACAGAGCCTCCACCAGCTTGAACAGTCCTCTGCTGAAATGCAGGATCCATGGATTCATGAGGTTTTCTCCGCATTCGTGCATGTTCATCCGCTCGATACAATTTGAAACGAGATTCGTCCAACCAGGCAACATGTTTCCAGTCAGTGTTGAAGGGCCCAGGAGAGGCGTAAGGCTTTGTCTCGTGCAGTCATCGAGGGCACACGAGTCGGCCTTCAACTCCAAAAGCCCATATTGATGATGTTTCATTGAGTGGACTGAACGCTCGGGCTTCTTGATGGCCCTGCACTGAAATCTGCAGCAACTGGTGGACGGGTGGCACTTCTGTCGTGATGAACGATTCTCTTCTGTCGTCGTTGGTCCCGTTCTTACAGGATGTTTTTCCGGCCGCAGCGTTGTCGGAGATTTGATGTGTTACCGGATTCTTGATATTCTCGGTAGCTTCGTGAAAAGGTCGTATGGGAAAAACCCCAATTCATCGGAACCTAAAGTGCGCGTCATTTATGTTGGCGACCGAGTTTAGTTTCGTTCTGCGCATCTGACGTCACAAAACACAGTCAGCCAATGAACAGAGAACGACGTTGCCAGATCCCGACTGCAGTGCATAGCATGGACGAGTGTCTTCAGTATTAGAAACGTTCAGTCATAAATAAAGTAATAGAACAAAAGCAATGTCTTGATAGCAGACTTTCTTTTATAGAAAGTTTGGAAGAAGCGTTCTTTATACCAATTGCTTCATATTCTATTAATTAATTAAACCAAACAATCAATAAGACTCCTAATTCAGGCGATAGGAAGGAAAGGTGTTTGTATCAATCTCACGAACCGCTTTTTCGCACTAAAGAAGAGCGGTAATTGTTTATTTCCTATTGTACTTCGACGAAGCGTGAGTAATTCATAGTCATACCAAAAGTGTTTGTCAGTATTTTGCGTCACGTGTTAGACTCCTCACTGTGTTCTATAGGCAAACGAATTATATTCGTTTGAATGCCATTTTTTGAAATTTCTAGTGCTTTGTCTCTTCATTAACCCTTTCACTGCTGCAGACACGTGCTCCCCGCATTCCGCGCTGTGCGCAATTTTGTCATCACTGCACTGCTCGCCTGTGCAGACACATGGTGTTCCCATTGCTTTGACACACTTACCAATTGATTTCACAAAAACTATTTGGCCCAAAAATTTGATTTTTACATGTCTTCTTGACTGATACCTTCCCCCCATAAATGACTCAATTTTGTTTCGATGTTCAACGCAGTTATTATGCAGCATTAAATGTAATAAACCATTGCACGAAATTTTGAAGAGTTTGCAGAGGTAGAAGTCCATAGTGTATACTTTCCGTATGTTCGATTTTAGTTGCCACAATGTTGAGAATTAAATGTGTACAAGATACCTAAATTTCATATAAAATGTACTGTATAACAATATCTCATTCAATTTAAGTACCACATAGGTGTCGTATGTAATATTGAGAAATGTTCCGTCTTTCGCGACTGTAACAAAAGTTTTATTTACACCGGGCACGTTTGGCTTTATTTTCAAGCACTTCAATCAATGAAAGGTATGGCACATACACAATGGTACTCATGTTCTCTTTCTTGTTTTTGTTCCACAGTCGCAGTTTCACCAATGGTACTGAAATATATTCCTCCTCTGCAGCTGTAATAAGCGACTTATTTAGACCAGACGCGTTTCTCTCTTTTGAAGCATCTTCAATGGACAGTATTTTGTCTCCTCCATTGCCAAGTCACCTTTCGTAGTTTTGTGCTGCGGTAACACAATATTCAACGTTTGTGTTGGCCGATCAGTGTTTCAGCAAATAAATGATGTTTGTGTGTGCCTGAGAGCTCTTCACTGATAGACGGTATATTCAAGTCCTAATGTTTTTGTAAGTCCACAGTTTTGTTTAATGTATTTTGTCTACTTCCTTTTGATTCATTGAAGTGCTTTAAAATAAAGCCAAACGTGCTCAGTGCAAATAAAACTTTTATTACAGTCGCGAAAGACGGAATCTTTCTCAATATTCATACGACACCTATGTGGTACTTAAATTGAATGAGATATTGTTATACAGTAAATTTTATATGAAATTTCGGTATCTTGTACACATTTAATTCTCAAGATTTTGGCAACTAAAATCGACCATACGGAAAGTATACACTATGGACTTCTACCTCTGCAAACTCTTCAAAATTTCGTGCAATGGTTTATTACATTTAATGCTGCTAAATAACTGCGTTGAACATCGAAACAAAATTAAGTCATTTATGGGGGGAAGGTATCAGTCAAGAAGACCTGTAAAAATCTAATTTTTGGGCCAAATAGTTTTTGTGGAATCAATTGGTAAGTGTGTCAAAGCAGTGGGAACACCATGTGTCTGCACAGGCGAGCAGTGCAGTGACAAAATCACGCACAGCGCGGAATGCAGGGAGCACGTCTTTGTCCAACA
Source organism: Schistocerca nitens (assembly GCF_023898315.1). Classification (NCBI taxonomy): domain Eukaryota; kingdom Metazoa; phylum Arthropoda; class Insecta; order Orthoptera; family Acrididae; genus Schistocerca; species Schistocerca nitens. The sequence goes on from NC_064624.1 coordinate 66,322,944, forward strand.
GCGAAAGGGTTAATGCGGCCGTGGTGGCTTTACTTCACGAACTGCGCGCTCCCCCCTAAACGTAAGCTTGCAAACTAGCTATGCTATGGCGCTGCTTCTATTGGCGCGTGCGTCGTGTGGAACTGGCAACGCAGCAGTCTCCCGCGTCTGGGCGGGCAAGCGCGAGCCGCCAAGATAAAAGGATTGAACTATAGGAGTGCTGTGTCCCATCGCTCGTGCGCCACATTGAGACTGGCTTAAGTCTGCATAAGCTGGCATTGTGGCAGTAGTAACCGATGTAGCAACTGCGCCAGACACTTGTTGACTTGTGATGAGTTCTTCACGGCTGATAACCTGAGATGAATTCATCAGTGGAATACGCCGAGAAAGGCTGCAATCGCATATACTTGTTGACTTATATAAGCATTATCGACTGCAGCGCCGTATTCTGCCTGTTTACATATCTCCATATTTGAATACTCATGGCTATACTAGTTTCTTTGGCTCTTCAGTTGCGTTTGGCGCTTCAGTGTATATTATTAGTGTACTAGAATGGTGTTCTTAGGGAAGATTGAAAGTTGCGTTTAATTAAAACTTATAGGATTCGTAAACCACTTATGTTATAAACCTGTAAAATTAGAGTGGCTCTTTCTTGTTATCTGAGTGTTTTACTACAGTCTGCGCACTGGAACGAATAAAATTACTCAAGGTTTAGCGAGCCAGTATAGGTACTTCATATGGTGGCACCGTGACGTGGGAACTGAATCTCTCCTTTTGTTTCTGCTTAGGGCTTGACAAGGCAGTGCAACCGTCACTGTCGGAACAAATGTAGCTCTTATTAGCTGACGGTGGGTCGACAACAAAGCGGGGAGCTGAAACCCAGAAGAGGCAACCGAACTCGACGTGCGAGATGGTCTGGTTCATATGGTTCATATGGCTCTGAGCACTATGGGACTTAACATCTATGGTCATCAGTCCCCTAGAACTTAGAACTACTTAACCCTAACTAACCTAAGGACAGCACACAACACCCAGTCATCACGAGGCAGAGAAAATCCCTGACCCCGCCGGGAATCGAAGCCGGGAACCCGGGCGCGGGAAGCGTGAACGCTACCGCACGACCACGAACTGCGGACCGAGATGGTCTACAGGGAATCAGATAGAGTAGGAACATCGCGCGGGGCGGAGCACGGGCGTAAGTACGAAATGGGACCAGCGCAAACGATCGTAAGCAAGCAAGCACGAACAGTGTTCGGTGCGAGATAGGCTCCAGTTCACCCGCTTGCGTACCGACGGCCACTGGCGGGGGCGTTAAACCTACCGAGCTGCATGTCCGCTCCAGGTACAGAAAAACGACCAGCACACCCTCTTATCGAGTGTCTAGTGCTGCTATAATCCGTTCATCATAGGAATAAACCTGATGTAAGCGAACGCAAACGCGATGATCGGTCAGAAGTCGTAGCACACGTACACTGGCGTTGTTACGCTCTTGGAAGTAGGTCCTACTTACAGGGTGTTTCAAAAATGACCGGTATATTTGAAACGGCAATAAAAACTAAACGAGCAGCGATAGAAATACACCGTTTGTTGCAATATGCTTGGGACAACAGTACATTTTCAGGCGGACAAACTTTCGAAATTACAGTAGTTCCAATTTTCAACAACAGATGGCGCTGCAAGTGATGTGAAAGATATAGAAGACAACGCAGTCTGTGGGTGCGCCGTTCTGTACGTCGTCTTTCTGCTGTAAGCGTGTGCTGTTCACAACGTGCAAGTGTGCTGTAGACAACATGGTTTATTCCTTAGAACAGAGGATTTTTCTGGTGTTGGAATTCCACCGCCTAGAACACAGTGTTGTTGCAGCAAGACGAAGTTTTCAACGGAGGTGTAATGTAACCAAAGGACCGAAAAGCGATACAATAAAGGATCTGTTTGAAAAATTTCAACCGACAGGGAACGTGACGGATGAACGTGCTGGAAAGGTAGGGCGACCGCGTACGGCAACCACAGAGGGCAATGCGCAGCTAGTGCAGCAGGTGATCCAACAGCGGCCTCGGGTTTCCGTTCACCGTGTTGCAGCTGCGGTCCAAATGACGCCAACGTCCACGTATCGTCTCATGCGCCAGAGTTTACACCTCTATCCATACAAAATTCAAACGCGGCAACCCCTCAGCGCCGCTACCATTGCTGCACTAGAGACATTCGCTAACGATATAGTGCACAGGATTGATGACGGCGATATGCATGTGGGCAGCATTTGGTTTACTGACGAAGCTTATTTTTACCTGGACGGCTTCGTCAATAAACAGAACTGGCGCATATGGGGAACCGAAAAGCCCCATGTTGCAGTCCCATCGTCCCTGCATGCTCAAAAAGTACTGGTCTGGGCCGCCATTTCTTCCAAAGGAATCATTGGCCCATTTTTCAGATCCGAAACGATTACTGCATCACGCTATCTGGACATTCTTCGTGAATTTGTGGTGGTACAAACTGTCTTAGACGACACTGTGAACACCTCTGGGTTTACGCAAGATGGTGCCCGGCCACATCGCGCGGCCGACGTCTTTAATTTCCTGAATGAATATTTCGATGATCGTGTGATTGCTTTGGGCTATCCGAAACATACAGGAGGCGGCGTGGATTGGCCTCCCTATTCGCCAGACATGAACCCCTGTGACTTCTTTCTGTGGGGACACTTGAAAGACCAGGTGTACCGCCAGAATCCAGAAACAATTGAACAGCTGAAGCAGTACATCTCATCTGCATGTGAAGCCATTCCGCCAGACACGTTGTCAAAGGTTTCGGGTAATTTCATTCATAGACTACGCCATATTATTGCTACGCATGGTGGATATGTGGAAAATATCGTACTATAGAGTTTCCCTGACAGCAGCGCCATCTGTTGTTGAAAATTGTAACTACTGTAATTTCGAAAGTTTGTCTGTTGTCCCAAGCATATTGCAACAAACGGTGTATTTCTATCGCTGCTCGTTTAGTTTTTATTCCCGTTTCAAATATACCGGTCATTTTTGAAACACCCTGTATATATATTACATATATTATTACTAAGTTACGTTAAATTAAACTTTAAGATATTCAAACGTATTAACAACCATCAACGTTTTTCTTAATCACACTTTAGCCGCGTAGTTTTCATTTCAAAAGTCGTGTACAGTCACAGCCTCTGCAGCGTTGTGCTCTGATTTCGCGCTGTTAATGTACAGTAAGGAAATGGCTGAGGCTGCTTTCTGTTCCGTAGACAAACATGCACTTGGAACACGGCTAAAAGATGCCTAGAACTATGCTGTTCTTCATGTTTTTCATAAATTTACGGAGATAACCTGCTTAGAAGTTTTCCAAGCATTGTGTATAGCACAGTTGATAAACTCACCTTGAACATGTAGCGTAGTCGGTGTTGTGGGACGTGAAATTGAAGCGTCACCCATCCACCAGTGTCAGCCCAGTTTGCAGGTGAAGTTAATTTAGTGTTTTTTCTATGTATTTTTGTAATATTTGTATTTTTGTGATATTTGTAATAGTTGTGAATTGTCTAAAGTTTGGATTCAATTTTTTATGTTTCATGTACGGAGAGGGCGGCGCAACGAACGGAGACAGCATCTTCACTGCCGGGACCTGAGAGAAAATTGCTGGCCACTATACGTCGCGGGTCGACAGCCAAAGAGCAACAGAAGATCCTGAAACCGAGTTGTTGCGTCGTGCTTCTAAAAACTGAAAATTTTGTAATTTTGTACAACAATGATGTCATAGAAAGTTTAATCCTCTTGTAAATAGTTAGTCCTGTCTTGTCAAGGCTCAGGTTCACGTCTATATGTAGGAAGATAATAAACTAGTGGATGCTACAAAAGTTTAAATACGTGTTCCGAGAATTTATTTATGAAGAATTATGTGAATGAATTAATAACATATTTGACAAGATTATTAATTTTTAACAACGTTCATCGCGAGTTTGAATCTCGAAAGTTTATTCAATGTGCTTCTAATGTTTATTAAATCAGATAACGTGCATTAATATAATTTCTGAGGAGAAACAAAGGAAATCTAAATTTAAAAAGTTTGCGAAAACCAATTGGACTGAGTGACGAAATTCTACGCATGCGACTCAAATGATGTTTTACAGTTTCGTTCAAGAACCATTCTGAGACAATTTAAAAGGAATATAAATAATTTTGAAGTGGGTTGTAACTGACGTAGGTGACGAAGTCTGCACATGGTCATATATCAAAAGAAAACCATTTATAGGAAACTTACGTCGTTACACTACATCGGTAGCGTAATGGATTATTGAGCGAAGGCGGTTATTCGTCCGTATGTCCAAATCTCCGCAGTACCATTTTCTTTCCTCGTTCAGTTTGAAATACCTACATCTCATAATTCTAAAACTCATCATCATTTCTTATGAATAATGCACGTCTTCTTGTTTCTAACTACATATTGGACGCAAAATTCCTTTTTCCATTTCAAATACAAATCTTAATTATCAAGATTTTATGAAAGACTGTTCATAAAAGTCGTTTAAATTAAGAAAACGTAACAATTTAATTTTTAAGGCAAAAATGACGAACCAAATCGTCTTTATTTGGACTTTGTACGTCGTTTTATAACACAGAGGTAGTAGATAAATATCGTAGAAACACGAAAAACAATTATTTTCACGCCGGCCGTTGTGGTAGAGCGGTTCTAGGCGCTTCAGTGTGGAACAGCGCGACCGCTACCTTCTAAGTTTCAAATCCTGACTCGGGCATGGATGTGTGTGATGTCCTTAGGTTAGTTAGGTTTTCGTAGTTCTAAGTTGTAGGGGACTGATGACCTCAGATGTTAAGTCCCATAGTGGTCAGAGCCATTTGAACCAATCATTTTCACAGCATCGAGCACATCATACAAATGGTGCATTTGTTACATTTGCTACTGTACCATTGCAATATGAACCGAACAGAACTGATCTGCAGCCACGCTGTGGGGTTTGGCCCGAGAAGTATGGAGACTGTTAAGGTGCCAGACGTACTGGGACTAACGCACGCAGCTTTTCCACACGTCACTGCCGAACGCTGGATGGATATAGAACGGCTCGACATAAAAGAGAAATTGCAACGCGTGGTTGGCTTCGTGGATTCGCTTGCTGACAGGATCGTTTTCCACATACCAGCTGACACTTCCAGAATTGAAATGTATTTCTCGGATTTGCATAAGGAAAGAGCTAAGACATTACCAGACGACTGACTGTAAGTAATACTTTCAGTGGCTTCAATATTTAACTATACGGCGAAATCCTTGAATACTCTCTTACGTTACACACAGCTTATGCACAAAAATTACCCTGTGGTTAAGTCAGGAATTTTCATCATTCTTGTTTCTAGTTGCAATAGTACGTTAGGTAGAAACGGTAACGTGTTGTAGTTTTCCTCTAGTCGTCTAACAAGGGAACCTCCCCATCGCACCCCCCTCAGATTTAGTTATAAGTTGGCACAGTGGATAGGCCTTGAAAAACTGAACGCAGATCAATCGAGAAAACAGGAAGAAGTTGTGTGGAACAATGAAAAAAAAAGCAAAATATAAAAACTGAGTAGTCCATGCGCATGATAGTCAACACCAAGGATAATCTTAGCTCAGCAGCGCCGTGGTCCCGTGGTTAGCGTGACCACCTGTGGAACGAGAGGATCTTGGTTCAAGTCTTACCTCGAGTAAAAATTTTAATTTTTTTATTTTCGCAAAGTTATGATCTGTCCGTTCGTTCATTGACGTCTCTGTTCACTGTAATAAGTTTAGTGTCTGTGTTTTGCGACCGCACCGCAAAACCGTGCGATTAGTAAACGGAAGGACGTGCCTCTCCAATGGGAACCGAAAACATTTGATCGCAAGGTCATAGGTCAACCGATTCCTCCACAGGAAAACACGTCTGATATATTCTATACGACACTGGTGACGGCATGTGCGTCACATGACAGGAATATGTTGTCGACCCACCTAACTTGTACACTTGGCGAATGGGTAAAAATATTCTTCTACCTTGCCCGATTTAGGTTTTCTTGTGAATGTGATAATCACTTCCAAAAAAGTGATGAAAACATAAGAGTTTGTCACGTAAACTGCAACAAATGAATGCAACAGTTTCACAGTTTTCCCTGTGCTCTGTCAAAACATATGTTTTTAACGTTTTCAAATTTTTCCTTGTGTAGACCGTCAAATCCTGCATATGTCCAAGCAAATCTGAACATGTCCTGGAATTTTGAAGAGCGAAGTTGATTATGTGTGAGTACCTGAACTTTGATAATTGTCTGAAAACAAAAAATTAAACTTTTAACTCGAGGGTAGACTTGAACCAAGGATCTCTCGTTCCGCAAGTGGTCACGCTAACCACGGTACCACGGCGCTCCTGAGATCACACTGTCCTTGATGTTGCCTATCGTGTGCATGGACTACTCAGTTTGTATATTTTGCTTATTTTTTCATAGTTCCACACAACTTCTTCCTGTGATTTGAGACTTTCTCGGCGTATTCCATTCGTGAAATCTTCTCGGGTGATCAGCCGAGTAAAGGCGTCGTCTTCTCGCAACGTTTCGAAGGGTTTCGTACCCATCATCTTCAAGCGAAGTGTCGAGATGCTGTGTTGCGCGGTCCTATAAAGGCTCCTGGACCAGTGACTGATTAGAAGAGAACGCTCCGGCACGAAGACGGTAGCGGCCACAGACGTATTAGGAACCGGCAGGGACTCGACGGCCGGTCCGCGCCGCGAACCCCCCACCACTGGCGCGGCGGCCGATTCCGCAGGTACCTGATTGGTCGGCGCCCGGAATCAGTCACTGGTCCAGGAGCCTTTATAGGACCGCGCAACACAGCATCTCGACACTTCGCTTGAAGATGATGGGTACGAAACCCTTCGAAACGTTGCGAGAAGACGACGCCTTTACTCGGCTGATCACCCGAGAAGATTTCACGAACTTCTTCCTGTTTTCTCGATCGATCTGTGTTCAGTTTTCCAAGGCCTATCCACTGTGCCAACTTATAACTAAATCTGAGGGGGGTGCGATGGGGAGGTTCCCTTGTAAGGAGCGTATTGTGGGAGACTTGCAGTGTATTACTGCATGGTGCTTAAAAATTAAATGACATTCGAAGCTGTATTGCTCCTCTTGACGCATCGTTTTACGTGTGAACTGCAGCTGGTCACGACACTGCACGTAGTCGACAGTACTCGCGACAGCTTGGCTGCAGTTCCACCTGAAACTGAAATCCAGTGAGGTTCCCCCAAACGCGGAAGAATACATAGTGCAATATTTACATCAGGTTTATTCTGATGATGAACGGATTATATGTTTTTGTGCTTATTTAATTAGACTGAAAGAGTTGAACGAAGCGCAGTTTTAAAGGAAAAGAAAATCAAACAAAAAAGGAGAAAGTATGTCATGGAATCAAAAAATCCATTAAGTAGTTAAGGTTTGTGTATTAGTACGAAAATATTATATTTCCTTCGTCTAATTGGAAGAAACGGGTGAACGAGTAACAAGGAGACATGTGGACACAGTGGGAGTTATGGTGGGGATCTCTTCATGAGAAGTGACAGCGTAAGAAAAGACACTGCCCAGTTACAGCTTTTGGCACCAGCAGCCGGTACATCATTACGGAGGTGTGAAGGAGATGGTTTCATTACAACCACGTCAAAGTGGCAGACTGCTCAGTTTTTATGTTGGAGTGGAATTCGCGTAATTATTGACTCTGAATAACGAAATTGTTCATTTAAATAGCAAAACTTAGTTTTGTCCCGAGCTGCTCAGGTGGTTCACACTTACGTACTACAACGGAAAATAAAAGAGAATGGCGTCCATTACACTGATAGTATCGCATCACAAATTTTATTTAGCTTTGAAAGCTACATCTTCACGAAATTTAGGGTAGACTTTTCACAAATCAATTACCGACTTTGTTTTGATTTAATGTTAGATATATATCGCTTTTCATTTCCCCACGAAAAATACACTGAAGCGCCAAAGAAGCTGGTATAGGCAAGGGCATTCAAATACAGAGATACGTAAACAGGCCGAATACGGCGCTGTGGTCGGCAATGCTTATATAAGACAACAAGTGTCTGGCGCAGTTGTTAGAACTGTTACTGCCGCTACAATGGCAAGTTATCAACATTTAAATGAGTTTGAACGTGGTCTTACTGGCGGCGCACAAATTGTGGGACACACCACCACGGCGGTAGCGATAAAAGTGGGGTTTTTCCCGTATGACCATTCCACGCGTGTGCCGTGAATCCGTTAGCATATCAAATCTGCGATATCACTGCGGCCGGAAAAACACTGCAAGAATTGGATCAACGACGACTGAAGAGAATCATTCAACGTGACACAAGTACAATCTTTCTGCAAATTGCTGCAGATTTCAGCGCTGGGTCATCAACAAGTTTCAGGATGTTTACTATTCCACGAAACGTCATCGATAAGGGCTTTCGGAGCTATAGGCCCGCTCGTGTACCCGTGATGACTGCACGATACAAAGCTTTATGCTTCATCTGGGCCCATGAAAACCGACTTTTGAGGCCTGGAAACATGTTGCCTGGTTGTATCGAACGGGTGGACGTGTACGGGTATGGAGACAACCCCGTGGACCCTTGACCCTGCATATCAACAAGGGACTAATGAAGCTTGTGGAGGCTCTGTAATGGTCTGGGCGTGTGCAGTTGGAGTGATATGAGACGCCTGATACTTCTAGATACGACTCTGACAACAGGTGACAAGTACATAAGCATTCTGTCACCTGGATCCATTCACATACATTGTGCATTCTGACGGTCTCGTGGAATTCCAGCAGGACAATGCGACAACCCCTCCTCCGCCCCCCCCCATAGACACACACACACACACACACACACACACACACACACCACGTCCATAACTGCTACAGTGTGACTCCATGAACACTCTTCTGAGCTTGCACACTTCCGCTGACCCTCAAACTCCCCAGATATTAACATTATTGAGCATATCTGGGATGCCTTGCAACGTGCTGGTCAGCAGAGAGCTCCACTCCCTCGTACCCTTACGGAATTATGGTCAGTGGTGAAGGATTCATTGTGTCAGTTCCCTCCAGCACAGCTTCCGACATTAGTAGAGTCCATGCCAAGTCGTGTTCCCCACTTCTGGGTGCTCGCTGAGGCTCTACACGATATTAGGTAGTTGTAAGAGTTTCTTCGGCTCTTCAGTGTAGTATCCACCTAGCCACCGTCTTAGTCGGCGCTGAAGTAGAGGATGGTGAAGTTTCTCTTCTCCTGTGTAGCACTGTCTAAAGATTTTCAGTGTACTGTGATAATACTAATTGTACTGCCGGTGCTTGAACACATATTTTCGAAAATTTCACACCTTTTCAATATTTGCGTCGCATTCAGTAAACTAACTCCAATGGAGAGTTCTTTGGAACCTGTAATATATTTAAAAAAATAAATGAATTCATAATTAACTGACTGAATATTAGTAATTGATTATGAATTGAATTTGTTTAAAAATGTCTGCTTGTGCATCGGGCTTCCTTACAATTTTGGTGAAATACAGGCAGCTAAGATACTCCGTGGGCACTGGGCTTGTCGTAATTACACAAAATTTCACTTCACACACTTTCATAATGCTACATATACATAATATTAAAGGCAATCATTCTACCAACGATGTAATATCTAGGCAACATAATGGGTGTACACTACTTTTATATTGCATCCTACCAAGAAACATATCGTGACCTAGATTCTGGCGGAAGTTATCGTTCCGAGCACGCTCGTAACAAGAAATGTCAAATCCAGTCAACTCTAGATCCAACGTTAAGCCCTCTGGCCGCCCCACGGCGTGCTGGAGGTCCACTGAATTCCACCTTTGGCGTCGCGTGTCCACAGTGGACACCGCCTTGTGTACATCTCAGTGTCATCCGTCCTACAGCCGTGGTCTGCACTTATGGATACACTATAAGTGCCGTGTAAACGGCACATTTCTCCACATTTACTGAAACGGCCAAATGCGTTTGGTTCCGAAAGGTAACAACAGAGCAACGGCCTATATCAATCTGCTTCTAATCGTTGTATGTATTCTTGGTATGAAATTGCAGAACTGAAATTAATAGTGAGTGGTAAGGTTGTTTTGCCGCGATTTTTATTTTTTTGGTGGAATATCCCTGTAAAACATATAAAGTTTTACAGGGATATATATAATTCTTATATGTACGGCAGTACTGAGAACAATGCACTGAAAATTGAATTGTTTGGCTCGAGCCCCCACATGCTACGGCACGAAAAAATATATATTTGTTATAGTCAGTTGAATTGAGCGGCCCAGAGGTGTGGCTGGTTTCAATGTTTGGCAACGTTTTTAGTCATAGGGTGCCAGCTCACACCTGTCGTAAACTCAATTTGCAAGCTGAAATAAAAATGTAAAAGAACAATGCAGGCAAGTATTACGGTGAAGCCGGCCGGAGTGGGCGAGCAGTTCTAGGCGCTTCCGTCTGGAACCGCGCGACCGCTACAGTCGCAGGTTCAAATGCTGCCTCGGGTATGGATGTGTGTGATGTCCTTAGGTTAGTTAGGTTTAAGTAGTTCTAAGTTCTAGGGGACTGATGACCTTAGATGTTAAGTCCCATAGTGCTCAGAGCCATCTGAACCATTTTTATTGAGGTGAAATTTAGAAAAAAGTCACGTTAATTTATAATTTGAACACGAAGTTCATTTTTTTCTATTTTTCAACGTATAGTCTTCAGTATATTAAATGAACACATGAAATGCAGTCTGAGGGGCTTTTACGTAAGGGCGGCCGTTAATAACTGATGCTACAATACTTCACTATAAAGTTCATATGTCGCGATCTCGGCACTCGACAGTCTGTTCACAGTTCACAAAATACACAGTTGTCTGCTGTCCTACACCTCTATATTGCGCTCAACTTGATCGTTTTCGAACGTTATTACATACATACTTGCCCCCAGTCGTGGCTACCAAGCCAATACTGCCGCCAGATGGGTACCACGTTCGGCTCTTAGCGTAGCTGAAACTCAACTCCCTTGTGATCAAAGATGGCCGCCCTATGCACCCTCGAAACGACTGTCTAACTCAAAACAATGTCTGACAAAAAGAATTACGAATATTCTAAAACTAAACACAAAACCACATATGATACGTTAAAAATATGGAAAATTTCCGGGCAGTAACAATTTAAGGTCCAATTTTCTGTATCTGCCACCGTTTTTGCGAAAATAATGTTCTTCTGGCGTGATATTACTGTTCCCAGATTTTTGATACTAAACATAAAAAAAATAAAACTACATACTTAATTACTCATCTACATTTTGAAACTGTATAATGCTGCCGCCAGTTTCGTCTCTTCAAATTTATTTTTTACCAAAAACACAGTTTCTCTCAGTGGGATCCCACATTCCGACCTCTCATTCAAAAATGGTTCATATTCAGCTAAATCGGCTATGGTTGCTCGATGCAGCTCTACTAGCTGCATCCGTAAACACGTTGTTCATATTAAGTGGCCAAAACGTTGCCGGAATATTCGCTTTCGAACTTTCATAAATTTACAATTTTTGAGACGGCAGTAACTTTAAACTATTATATTTTTTTGTGGCGCACCTAGATAACTTAGTTTTATACATTTTTCTGTCAGTGAGTGTCAACTCGCACCTCAGTGTCACTCTCAGTTCTGTTTTCATTAATTTTTCTGTGGCGTATAAGTTTCTCCAAGCGCGCGAACAGGGCCATATGGGTAGACGCCAGCCGCTCGCCACGCCCCCACAGCAGCCGCCAGCCACGTGCTCTGCGGCGGGAAAACTGCCGCTCTGGATTCCTCCCACAGTTTGTGCGCTCACACATGTCACGACCTTCTCTAATAAACAACTGGTGTCCATTGCCTGAATGTCCGTCATAACAACTCTGTTACACAATCACGAAACAGCAATACTTACAACGCATTATTAAATCTAAGGAAACTTGTTATTACACTGTTAACATAATATTAAGCAGATACTGGGATTCCAGATTCGATGCTGCAGACACAAATGGAATAAGATGTGCGTAATTTTTCAGGTTTGATTTCGTTCGGTATCGTGTAAGTTCACACGATCTTATACTTTTGTGCAATTCTGAAGTATAGAACATTGGCTTCACTGTCGCAAGTTTTATTACCGTAACCTATCACGGTTATGTTCGTGCTAGTGGCTTACCTGTCTGTCTTCAGGGATGACCAGTATCGTTCACAGGCCACACAACATCAGTGTTGGCGTTGCTAAGTCACAATGATCGTTGCTGAGTCACAATGATCGTAGGCGCCGTTGTTCCGCCCGCCTTTGTTGGAGGGTGTTTACCAGGAACCAGTTTCCCTTAGCTGATGTGAGGTCCTAGTTAGCAACACGGAGTTTCCTACATCGTGTATTACTTTGCTGATATCCGACGTCGTGCATATTCGAGGTGTTCGGCTTGGTCCCACCTGACTGGAATCGTATTGTTTAAATTGAAGGGGCAGGGGGCAGAAGGGGAAGGAAAGGGAAGGAAATACAGATGTCCGCTGCACCGAGACTTTATGCGGACTCGGCGGCGACGAGTGGGAATGTGGGAGTGGGACCTGGGGTAGCCTTTTGCTGACCGGTCGCTGCGCCACCCGCACTCGGCGCTTAGCTGAGCCGCCGCGGCAGGTTCCCAGGCCGGGCCGGGCCACGGCAGCCCGCGTTCCCACGGGGCGCCGCCTGCCCGCAGCCCCCCACCATCAGCTCCACGACCGCTAATGTGAGATTCCTGCTGGAGGTCGAACGTAAATGTGCGTCCACACTGAAGGTTGCTGTCCATCAGTTACTCGAATCTACAGTGTACGGTTTTTTGGACGTTTGCAAAAGAACTCCTACCGAATTTCAACAAAACTACAGTAAAAATTGTCACAGCATATGTATGGAAATATAAGCATTTATGACTATTTTTAGTAGAGATAAGATGAAAATGTTGTCCTCCTTGTTGACAGAAGGATTTATTGGCCAAAAGGGAGAATTATGTTTTCGACTATTATTCCTAAAAAAGACGATACAGTTTATATCCACTGAATATTTTTACGTTACAACGCTTCTAGGGACATTCGAGTGGGACATAACAAGTGATAATGAGAAATGAAGTTGTTTCGGAAACTGTGCTCTACACTTCAAAGAGGAGCGTCTCCTTACCGCTTTGAGGGCAATCATTTTGGTCGATATTATGCACAGTTAGTGAAACTATTAAATCACTTTGAGAGCAACACCACGAACGCCGTTGAGAGTGTGGCATCCACGAAGAGTACGGAGGCCACTCCTGGGGTCAGACTGCTGCCCCGTGACGTGAACGTACTGTCTCCTTCGTGCTGAGGCCTTCACACTCGGTGCTAATAATATTCTGCGAGCTGCAGAAACCAAACTATTCCGTCTAGGGAATCTGTGCGTTCATCATGCCACTGGCTTCACTATTTCACATGTTCTGCAGCAATAAGCGTATTTTCCACTTCTGTGTGACTTAAATTATTTCCCATTTCAACACCTCAATTTTGAAGTAAGACTACCACAATTAGTCAGCCTTGTTTTAGATTTTATGGCATGATGCTGGTAGCAGAATTTCAATGGTCAAGTGTTTTGGGCTAAAGTAGAAGAAACGCTTGTTGCTACAGGTGAAGACCATTTATGTGGTATTATACATAGATATGTATTCTGAATATTCTACATCTGCATCTACATACATACTCCGAAATCCACCATATGGTACGTGGTGGAGGGAACCTTGTACCACAACTAGCATCTTCTCTCCCTGTTCCACTCCCAAACAGAACGAGGGAAAAATGACTGCCTATATGTACGAGCCCTAACCTCTTTTTAACTTATCTTTGTGGTCTTTCCGCGAAATGTAAGTTGGCGGCAGTAAAATTGTACTGCAGTCAGCCTCAAATGCTGGTTCTCTAAATTTCCTCAGCAGCGATTCACGAAAAGAACGCCTCCTTTCCTCTAGAGACTCCCACCGAGTTCCTCAAGCGTTCCTGTAACACTCGCACGATGATCAAACCTACCAGTAACAAATCTAGCAGCCTGCCTCTGAATGGCTTCTATGTCCTCCCTCAATCTGACCTGATAGCAATCCCAAACGCTCGAGCAGTACTCAAGAATAGGTCGTATTAGTGTTTTATAAGCGGTCTCCTTCACAGATGAACCACATCTTCCCAAAATTCTACCAATGAACTGAAGACGACTATCCTCCTTCCCCACAACTGCCATTACATGCTTGTCCCACTTCATATCGCTCTGCAGTCTTATGCCCAAATATTTAATCGACGTGACTGTGTCAAGCGCTACACTACTAAAGGAGTATTCAAATATTACAGGATTCTTTTTCCCATTCAGCTCGCCTATGAATTGCTTCATGTCCTCCCTCAATCCGACCTGATAGGGATCCCAAAGGCTCGAGCAGTACTCAAGAATAGGTCGTATTAGTGTTTTCTAAGCAGTCTCGTTTACAGATGAACCATATCTTCCCAAAATTCTACCAATGAACTGAAGACGACTATCCTCCTTCCCCACAACTGCCATTACATGCTTGCCCCACTTCATATCGCTCTGCAATGTTACGCCCAAATATTTAATCGACGTGACTGTGTCAAGCGCTACACTACTAATGGAGTATTCAAATATTATGGGATACTTTTTCCCATTCATCTGCATTAATTTACATTTACCTATATTTAGAGTTAGCTGCCATTCTTTACAGCAATCACAAACCCTGTCCAAGTCATCTTGTATCCTCCTACAGTCACTCAACGACGACACCTTCCCGTACACCACAGCATCATCAGCAAACAGTCGCACATTGCTATCCACCCTATCCAAAAGAACATTTATGTAGATAGTAAACATCAGCGAAACCAATCCCATATGCTCGTACCTTAGTTAGGAGTCTGCAGTGGGGCACCGAGTCAAACGCTTTCCGGAAGTCAAGGAATATGGCATCCGTCTGATACCCTTCATCTATGGTTCGCAAGATATCATGTGAAAAAAGGACGAGTTGCGTTTCGCAGGAACGATGCTTTCTAAAGCCGTGCTGATGCATGGACAGCAGCTTCTCTGTCTCAACGAAATTCGTTATATTCGAACTGAGAATATGTTCGAGAATCCTGCAAAAACCGATGTTAAGGATATTGGTCTGTAATTTGCAGGATCCGTCCTCCTACCCTTCTTATATACAGGCGTCACCTGCGCTTTTTTCCAGACGCTCGGGACTTTACGTTGGGCAAGAGACTCGCGATAAATGCAAGCTAAGTAAGGAGCCAATGCAGTAGAGTACTCTCTGTAAAACCGAATTGGAATCCCATCAAGACCTGGCGATTTGTTATTTATATTCATCCGAGTGTTTCTCTAATGGCAGCTGTGCTCCGAGAGGCATCCAGTGGATCTGGTTGACGAAGGGTCTCTGTCGCTTTGTTGTCGATGGTAGGCTTACAGGTAATAAGGATAAATAAACTGGCACTGCCAGAGGAACGCCGCTGTGTCAGCAGTACCCTCGCTACCGTGACGCTCCCCCTTAGGCCCCGATCCATGTCCCTGGTAACGCCACTGTGGATCACTTTAATCTTACATCTCAAATATACAGCGATAACATATTAAGCTGAGATCAAAAAGTGTAGAACTGTCAGTCGTCCTACTGATCGAATTTATATCTTGTTTACTTGTTTAATCGTCACAAGTACTGCAGAAATGTGACACATATGTGACCACACAGCGCATTTCAGGGCGATGACGTGGTCCCAAGGTGTGGCCGCTTTCAGAGTGATTCTGCAGGGGCATACTTCTAGCGACAAGAAAGTACTGAGCAGAAAGCGTGAGAGAACGTGAGAGGGAGTAGAATAGAATGGTAGAGACAGTCCAGGGACGAGTAAGAAAACAGTGGCTGCTTTTAGGTTGAAAATGCCGTGTCGCTTATCACTTTTACCTTCAGTAGACAGGGATATCGTAGAAAAGAGTTGCAAGTGCCTCTTCTAAACTGCAGACGGATCGCCTGGTAACGTTACAGGAGGATATTAAAAGTTAAAAACTAAAATAAAAGTTTTAAGTACCAGTCTGACTGGCTAGGCGACCTGCATATTACAATACCGCAGAACTCACCACCCAGTAGGCTCCTGCAGGTCATTGCCAACAAAGCTTCGGAATATCTGGGGGCCGGCCAGGGTGGCCAAGCAGTTCTCGGCGCTACAGTCTGGAACCGCGCGAGCGTTACGGTCACAGGTTCGAATCCTGCCTCGGGAATGGATGTGTGTGCTGTCCTTAGGTTAGTTAGGTATAAGTATTTCTAAGTTCTAAGGAACTGATGAACTTAGAAGTCCCATAGTGCTCAGAGCCATTGGAACCAATATGTGGGGAAATGCAGCTTGTTAGGGTATTAGTGAGCGACAGGGGACTGTCATGTAGGAAGATAACGTCCCAGGTCCCAGTCACGTTTTGGGATCAGCAACTAACCATACACACAACTGCATTTCTTCAACATAGGCCAGCAGTTAGGTTCGGTTGGGTTGTTTGGGGGAAGAGACCAAACTGCGAGGTCATCGGTCTCATCTGATTAGGGAAGGAAGTCGGCTGTGCCCTTTGAAAGGAACCATCCCGGCATTTGCCTGGAGCGATTTAGGGAAATCACGGAAAACCTAAATCAGGATGGCCGGACGCGGGATTCCACCGTCGTCCTCCCGCATGCGAGTCCAGTGTGCTAACCACTGCGCCACCTCGCTCGGTTGCCCAGCGGTTACTTCAGGTTATGGTACAACAGAAGATGATAACAGCATTGCTATGGTGTATTTTGATAAGATGAAGTAAGGAACAAAAAAAAAATGGCTCTGAGCACTATGGGACTTAACTTCTGTGGTCATCAGTCCCCTAGAACTTAGAACTACTTAAACCTAACTAACCTAAGGACATCACACACATCCATGCCCGAGGCAGGATTCGAACCTGTGACCGTAGCAGTCCCGCGGTTCCGGACTGCGCGCCTAGAACCACTGGACCACCGCGGCCGGAGGTAGGGAACACCTATGAGACTAATACTATATAACGGATAAGTCAGTGAGGGGTGTTCTTCTGCTAAAAGTGCACTTTCACTGATGTAGGAAGTGTACCCTTCACTGCTAAGGTGTGTACTAAATAACTGGGCGTTTTTTAAAGTACACAGAGATTTGTTTTTGGTAAATATACCTTCATACATATCACCTTTTATGGCCCTTGTGTGTCAATGCTGCAGACACTTAAGATCATTTGGGGTTTCTAAAGTGAATAGTGGGTAATGAATGAACCGTGATCCTGCTGGAAGTTAGTGTCCCATTCGTGGTGCAGGAGCAGCAGTGGAGCAATCTAGGTATACGCGATACATTGGTGTCTTCTGTAAAGTATTCCAGCAGAATCAGCAGAATTTTAGGTGACGATACACTACACGTGCTAACATAATTTCGTCCTTAATAGTACTGCCAGGTAAGCAATGGGAGAGTGTTACATAATAAGTGAGTGAGGAGCGTGGTCATGCTGAAAGTGGATATCTCACTGAGGTGAACTTTTGACAGTCAAACAGGCACATTGTATATACCACAAGAGAGCGTTTTCCTTAAATGCAAGAACTGGCAATTACTTTAGAGTAAGATTCCTTGTAAGATGTTAACTAGTATGGGACCTGTAAGGGAGTTTTGCAGCAGCGCAGCTGGAAGATTATGTCCCACTCATGTTGTGGTAAAAGCAGCAGAAATCGGTGGATGCATCCCACACAGATCTGCATTCCTTCAAGGCTAGTGATGCTACATCCAACTGCTGTCAACAGCAGATTGGCTACTGAAATGTTTTTTCGTTCAGTTGGGTGTTTTTCATTTAAAAGAAACAACCAGGTGAAATTAATCCCTGTGTCCACATTTTCACTCTCTCTTTCGATCTGAGTGAGCATTTGACATGACAGCAGACTCTGTCGGTCACGTCTCTTATACGCATGTTTGTACTGGTTCCCTGGGTCTCAGTGACTGAACTAACATTGTTTTCTGAGCCTCGTTTCCGTCCGGGTGCAGGGCGGCGTCCTCGGAGCTGGCTGCACGGCGCCGCCACAGGCAGCATGGGGCGCCAGGAGTTCAGCCGGTGCGAGGAGGTGGCGCTGCTGGCTGGTGGGGGGACCAGCCACCTCCTCACACTGGCTGCGCTCCTGGCAGAGCTGGGGGCTGGCGTGGAGAGCCAGTCAGAGGAGGACCTAGATCTAGCTAGGTAGGACTCTATGGACATCCTCACACTTTTTTAGTAAACCACTAAACAAACGGATTTGCAAACCTGTCGCTATCCTCAAAATGAGCGATAAGCTGATAAGGGTGTTGGCCTTATTGGAATGCCACACTTCTTAGATCAATCCGGAATTTTTCCTTTCTGCATGCTTCAAGAGAAACTAAGGTTTATCGAAATGTGGGTCACTTTTGGAGGAGACACAAGATATTCTGAAGAAAGTCTGTAGAACTAACTTTGAGTCATGAATCTAGGAATATATTACAACCCTGAACACAGGGCTGTCACAGAAACCACAGAGACTAGTTTAGACTAATTACTATGCACACAGAAGTACTTAACCAATAATTCTTCCTACACACCTGCACATGAATGGAATCAGAGAAAGTCAATGGATGTCCTACTGGCATGCACTTCACAGTGGTTTGTAGGTTATCGATGTAGCTACAGGTGAGTAAAAATCAGTTTGGGAGGAACAAGAGTAGTTGATTCGTTTTGTTAGAAGTAACGTTAACTTATGGGGAAGTTAGGGTCACTATGGGTAGAGTGAGGGTAACTTTGGGGGAGTGAGTGTCACTTTCGGAAGACCGAGGGCTACTGAGAGGAATGAGGGCCACTTTGAGGAGTGAGGATCACTTTTGCAGGACTGAGGGTTGCTATGGGGGAATGAGAACAGTGAGGGTACCTTTGGGACGAGTGAGGGTCACCTCAGACATTATTTTACCCTCTTATTACACACAATGCAATGCTCAACAATGCTGTTTGCCACTACAAGGATGCTGCAATTACTTTGTGTCTTAACATAAGGAGGGGCTGAGGTGAATAATAGCAAGGGGCATTGTCCAGCTGGAAGGGCTGAGGTGAATAATAGATGGGGTATTGTCCAGCTGGAAGGTTATTTGTAATAGTTGGTGAAGAAACGGAAGCAGAATGTCCTTGGTCAATACTGATCATCTAATTCTTCATAATGTACACACAGCCTTGCTGCAGTGGTAACACTACCTCGCACCAAAGTTAAGCAGTCAGGCTGAGTTAGCACTTTGAAGGGTCGCCATGCGGGCTGCCAAGTGTTGTTGACAAGCTGGGTGTACACAGCGAGGCCAATTGAGGAGCTATTTGGTTGAGAAATAACGATACTGGTCACGAAAACTGATAGTAGCCAGAGTGTGGTGGGTTGACCCCAAGGATTCCTGTATCTGCATGTGGTCACGCCTGTGGATGACTGGCGGCCCATCGGTACCGTTGAGCCTTCGAGGCCGGTTCGGATGGTGTTTGTTTCTGTTTCTTTCTCACAATGTTGTACTCAAATGTCTTTTAGTGTGTTCTTGTTACGAAGGTGAGGAACATAAAGATGTTTGGATCTGAATTTCAGTATAAGTAAGGAATGGGACGTGTTCAGGTGGAAGTTACCGTATAACCAGTGCTATAGCAATGGGATGAGGCTGGCACTGATGTATACTGTTTACTTCAATGTTTCCTCTGCTGTATGTATTTTCTGCCACCTTTCCCTGCAACAGGATACCCGAATTAGGTATAGTATGTCACAGGAAGCAAACTGAGGAACATAAGAAATTATTGAGCTTCATTACTGGCGTAGTCAGGCTGGATGATCATGCAAGTTGTTGATGTGGAAGCAGAATGGGCTTGGCTCATCATGCTGACTTCAGTGTTCTCTGAACATAGAGAATATTTTACGTCACTGTTGCCCACAACACTATAGCCAAATATGGCGTTGTATATCATTGTAAAGAAGCAGAAATTTTAAGGAAGGATTAGACTCAATGGCAGCATAGTCAAAAGTTGCGATAATGTCCAAATAGAAGACCATATCTCACTGGTATTCTAGAAACAGAAGGACATTAGTATTATTTTATTCTCCTCATTACAGTCTTTCTGCAACGAACATATAGATTATTTTATGCCAGTTTTCCACACAGTTTCATTCGCAAATGTGGTACTGTATGTCATCTGATGCAAGCTGAGAACTGTAAGGAATGGCTGAACTGAATTAGAGTGTAAGAAAGTTTGTGGATTTTGCATGTGTAGGATAATGTCTAACAAATGTCCGCCTGTTTAGCTGGGTGGTGACGTGCTTGCCTCCCTTGAAAGCGGGCCAGGCTAGATTCCCGGCTGGGTTGGAGATTTGCTCCTATCGTGGACTGGCTGTTGTGTTGCCCTCATCATCATTTCATCCTCATCACCAGCGCGCAAGTCGCTCAATGTGGCGTCGACTGATATAAGACTTGCACTTGGCGGCCGAAATTCCACGGATGTGGCCTCCCGGCCAACGATGCCGTATGCTCATTTCATTTCATTTTGTCTAACAAATGTTCTACGAACCCAAACCGAATAGGCTTGGTTTATTTCCTTCACTTCAATGTTTCCTCAACGAACACTTGGAGGATTATGTGCCACTGCTCGCCTCAAAATGACACACAAATGCGTTATTGACTGACACGGTAACGGAGGTGAGGACCTATAAAGGCACATTTGCATGCCGAGCGTGAGTTTCCGCGGAAACGCGAAATATTAATTAAATAAATAATCAGTGACTAATAAATAAAGCCTATGGCACACAACTGCAGCGCTGTGTCGCTGATAAAGACAAAAGAATAATTACGTTACTCTTATGTCTGTTTAAGAGAAGAAAGAGCTCAGGTAGAAGTGGTGCGAGAAGCACGTATTTTATTTTATTGTCTGGCACACCGCCATATTTTCATGTTATAGAAGAATACTGCGAGTTGCAACCACACTAGGCACTCGATTCTGTAATGAATTTATATTTATAAAAGTAAGTAGGATTATGAACTGTAGGCTATTTCATTGAATATATCTGATTTAACTAACTGTGTAACTTTTTTATGTTTAGTAGACAATCACCTCTGTACGACGTATTGGCATGGCTGGCAAATCATTGTAATATTGAGATTAGATCATGAGTCCGTACCTACCGCAGCAGTCTTTGGAAACGATTTAATTACGAAGTCCGATTATTTCAGTTTTATTTCACGGTCAACTACGAGTTACATTGCCTTTTCCAAATAGCCATTGTCAAGCGTCTGATACCGAATAATTAAACGTCCACGTTCCAGATAAGCAAATACCAATTACAACCAATCACATACAGAATAATTAATCATTAATATTTTATTCCAAAAAATTTTATTTTTATTTATTTTATATTGGCGACCGTGACAGGACTTGTTATTTTGTCATTTGTTACATTGTTCTTTTTGTTTCATGTCAAAAATCAACTTTCTGGACCTGGACGTGAATGTATGAGAGATAATGAAAATCTGAAGATATTTTCCAATTCTAAAGTTTTGCCGGAAGACGCAATGAAGCTTCCAGCAAAATAAGGTAAGACGCAGCATCTTTGCATTAGCAGGCTTGACCAGACGTATAATTCAGTGTATTAGCTTTTCAGTAAATTCTGTAGTGTTTCTTTCGCGCATAACAGTTTTCAGTAACAAATTTCATTCTTAGCACTTTTTCCTAAACAATAACGTATCCAACAATACCAATACACGAGTGTACAATATGGCCGACTTCTGTACGATATGATGTAACATGGCCAGCAGCCATTACCAATAATCTCAAATTCAGTTTATATTTTTAAATTAACGGGACAGCCATTGTTGCTACGAGCGATTCATGCTCAACTGCATTTCATTTTAAAATCAGTGTCAAATATTTTCTTGAAACATAAATCATGTGTGGCATGGTAATGACTAGAAATCAATACGCAAAAATGGAACAGCAAAGACGTACTATTCAGACACAATCCGACTCGGACGAGAGACAAATGTTAGAAAATGACTTTACGACAGCAACCGGTAGTGACGATTTATCAAACATTGACGCAAGTGTTGACGGAAATTTTGACAATAGGCCGTCCACCACAAAAATTTCAAAGTCTCAGTCAGAGCCCATGTTAATGCATGACGTCACGTCTAATGACGCGGCGGGGGCACAGACGTTGCAAACGGTAAACATTGCCGACATGTTACAAATGATAATGAAACAGAACGCCGAAAACATGGCAACCTTACAGACACAAAATGACTAAATTAAATCTGACCTCATAGCACTCAAGACGAGTAATGACACTTTACGTAAACGTGTGGAACTTATAGACGCCACACTGACCAAACAGATGACTGAACTCAGTACTAAATTTTCCCAGCTTAATACGACACAAGAAAAGACTACAACTGACGTAGCACTTTTACAGACACAAGTAAAAAATCTTAATGTCACGTGTGAAGTTCTTACTGAACAAATTCAAACATATCCTTCAGTACACGACAACCTTGAAAAACGAATTACTGACGTACAGAATAAATTTGACAATGTTGAACAACACCTGACTGACATCTTACAATCTGATGCTACAGCTCATTTTCAAAACATTAATAAAGAATTTCATGATTGGGTAGTGAACAAAGACAAACATTTTGATAGATGCCTACGTGAAAATTTACCAACAATTGTGCACGACTCCGTAGCGCAATACATTACTAATAACAAACAGCTGATCAGTGACGCAGTACAATCCGTCAATGGACCAATGACACAATTCACCGATCGACCACAGTCTGAATGTAACGAAAATATCAGTCAAAATGTACAGTTCAGGAACCAATATACATTCGAGTATGACACACACATACCGCACACGACAAACACACAAGAACAAAACACACCACGACTACAACACATACCACGAGGTGCAAACACAAACACAAGCTATTATCATGGTAAACCACAGCAACATTATTGTAATTACTCGCCAGCTGAACATAGCAGTAATTACAGTGGAATAAATCCATATCACAATGCGAAGGAAGAAGAAAGCTTAATGAAACACAGGCAATTTCAGATTTTTATCCCAGAAAAACGAACCATTCATCCGGTGATTTTTCTTAAATCTTTTAGTAACGCATTTCCACGCACTTGGAGTGACCGGAAAAAGATTTCATATATTGTCGGTTACATCCAAGGCGATGCAGCTGTCTGGGCATACAGTCAAGCTGACGTATGTACCACGTACAGTGAGTTTGAGCGTGCTTTTCTGAACAAATTCTGGTCGCAATCCGTCCAGGAGCGACTCAGAAGACAAATTCTAGAACCTGAAACTTTTAACAGTAAAAATGGCAACTTACGCCGATATTTTGAAAAATACTTGAACATGGGACACTTTTTAGACGAACCAGTCGCAACACGCGATATACTCCGTGCGTTGAAGGCCAAATTGCCTTTCAACATTAAAGAAAAACTCCTACATATCCCGGATGACGATTCAGATTATTTTTTAACAGCTTTAGATTCGGTTGACATGTTACTTGAAGATCAGCGCTTCGCGCGGCAAAACAGCAGCCACAATGTTTACACTAGTGGAATGCAAAACATGCAGGCTTGCCAACTCAATCCTGGCGCGCCCACAGTTGGATACGCGGTACAACAAAAACAGCAAACTCACATGCCGTCTCAATACGGAAATCAAAATCAACACGCGTATTCCAATACAAACAATAGTTACAACAGTAATAACACTTCATGCGGCAATCCATACAAAAGGCACCGCGGTAATAACTACAACGGTAACAACGGATACATAGGCAACAACAAAAACACAAACAGAAACAGAAATAATAATAACTACGAGCCAAGACAGCGTCAAGGCTGGACTCGTAACGATCAGTACTTTCATTCAAACACTGCTTTACCACAGCAGCCACCAGGACAAAATTGGAGCATACCTTATGACCGACAGGTAAGTTATAATGCGCAACAGCAACAACAACCGCAAAAGTTTGGAGATCACAATAGGCAATATCCGAATGTGAATATAATAGAAATGACACCTGACACACAACCTCAATCTGTGTCAGTACTTAGTACAAATGCTAATCCAACAAACTAGAAACAGTCACTTCTATGCCCCAGGTCGTGGCTGAGGAATTCTTGGGGGGCGACTTCAATGTTAATCAGTTATTTGGCACCACAGTTGAACATCAGAATAATGATATGCCGAATAATTCTAAACAAAAATTACCTGTTTTATTTATAAGATACAACCACAATAACAATATATCAGATGAACTTTTACAAGACAGTCACAATGTCGTTCAAACACAAATGAAATTGTTTTAGCATCTACCACTGGTGTAGTAGGTGGGATTCCAACTACTATTATTTTAGATACAGGTGCAGCTGTGAGCGTTTTGTCTTTTAATTTCTATAAAAAGATGTGTGAATTGGAACCTGTGCCTGAGTTTCCTGCCCAAAACTGTAAAATAACTACTGCACTAGGTAGTAAGTCATGTAGGGTTACGAAGCAAGTTTTTGTAAACATTAAAATAGGTAATGGAACCGTACAATGGCCATTCCTGGTTGTACAAAACCTTGTGACAAATTGCATATTAGGAATAGATATTATGAGCGAGAAGGACTGCATTATAGACTTCTCCAAAGGTAAATGTATTTTAAATGATAGAGGCAGTGTAATTATTATTGATTTGGACAGGAGAACTCTAAAGCATGACAAACACTGTACAGGGTACAAGGTTCAGTTAGTACTTGACAATGACATTCAAGACACGCAAACACACTCATCTGACACAGAGCTAATGGACTTGAAAACATTGCTTGATCATAAGATAAATGAAGCTACAGCTCTCAGTGCACATGAACGTATAAAACTACAGGAAGTGTTATCCAAATATTTACAAGTTTTTGCCAAGCGAATAGGTGTTATCAACACGTATGCGTACAAGATTGAAGTTAAGCCTCACAAGATCTTCTACCACAAGACATATAACGTACCGTTATCTCAACGACCTGCTGTGTGGCAAGAATTAAAACAAATGTTAGACTGGAAGGTCATTGAACCATCCACCTCACCTTACTGTAGTCCTCTACTGGTTGTCAAAAAATCAAATGGAAGCATTAGGTTAGTGTTAGACGCACGAGCTATTAATGAAATAATTTTACCAGTTCACACAAAACCCGAAAATTTAGAAGAGCAATTACAGAAATTTCTAGATGCAAAGTATTTTTCCACAATAGATCTCGCTAATTCATTTTGGCAGGTGAGTATCACTCCTGATTCTCGGAAATATACTGCATTTATGTTCGGGGGGCGAACCTATCAGTTTTGTGTTCTACCTTTCGGACTGAATGTCAGTTCTGGGGTATTCATTACAGCCCTGGATACCGTGCTTGGCGATGATTTAGTTGGGACAGTCACACACTATGTTGATGATATACTGATAGCTACACAGTCTTGGAATGAACACGTTGACACACTTCAAAGAATTTTAGAAAAATTTGCACAAGCTGGAGTCACAGCCAATCTTAGAAAATCAAAGTTTGGTTGCAGTGCGATAAAATATTTAGGACATATCATTAATTCACAGGGCATACGTCCTGATCCCAGTAAATTAGATGCTATCAGAAACTTTCCTAGTCCTCGAACTAAAAAGCAGTTAAAATCATTCCTTGGGCTATGTTCATTTTTCAGACGCTTTGTCTAGACTTCCACAAGGTATGAATGAAACCAACAGTGACTTAGAAAATATAAATGACTACAGGATTCTCTTAATGCAAGACAAGCAGTATCACCAATATTATATTGATATGTGCAGAAACATGGCTAAATTACAAAAATCTGATCCTCACTGATATAAGATAATAACATTACTGGTAGAAAAACACAATCATCCTTTGACTAAGTATTACAAGTTACACAATGATGTGTTATTTTATCGCCGACATTCAAATGCTACTAACTGGTGTGTATGCATTCCCAAAGAGTCTGAACGTAATCTAATTTGGCACACACACTTAGTTTGGGGTCATTATGGGACGAAGAAGTGTTTAGCAAAGCTCAGCACATACTGTTATTTTAGCAATATGAGAAGGAAAATTTACAGGGAGCTGAAAACATGTGTCATATGTCAAAAATCAAAACCTCAGAATTTATCCACAAAGACAGATTTACATTCTATTTTACCCAGTAAACCCCTGGAAATTCTGTGTACTGACATCAGTGGACCGCATCCAGCAAGCTCTGGAGGCGTCAAATATATCTTGGCTTTTTACGATATATTTTCTAAACATGTAAAGCTCTATGCTTTAAAATCCGCCACTGCAAGTGCTATAATACGAAGATTCTCAAGTGATTACCTGACGCACGTGGGAAAACCTAAAGCAATTCTGTCAGATAATGCAGCATACTACTCTGGGTACAAATGGAGAAATTTCTTGAAGGACAATAACATTAAAAGTATATCTATTTCAAAGTTTAGTCCACAATGTAACGCGACTGAGAGACTTTTCCGAGAATTAAACCGATTCATGAGGACCTATATTTCATCAAAACATACTAATTGGGTGTCCTACCTAAGTCTGCTATATGAAGGACCTTATATAATTGTTAACATACCGCATCCTGGTGCGTATTTGTTACAACATCGTAGAACTAACAAAATTATTGGGCTATACGCACACCGAGATCTTAGAGCATTTCATGCGGAATAATGTCAAAGTCACATCCATCAAAACATTGCTAAGCAACTCCCAAAAAAAACTCTGTTGCTACAACACAGATAGTAAGTAGTATAGAAATTTTCATTTCATCGGTTCCAGTGACGCAGTTGAAGGCAGAAGAACTCTTCTTTCAGCGCGCGCCACCACCTGGAAGACGGAATATTAAAATAAAATTTATGTTTACGTAGCAGTGAATGATATATTAATTTTTTCACGGAACATTTGTGACTGTGGGTATCACTGACTTGGTGTGACACCTGACGAACCGACAGACGTCATCTGTGAAGCGAACTTTTACTTTGAGAAATAGATTAGACGCACATCTCTCAACACGAAAAGCATCTATCAGTAGTCAAGGCCACACAGACACTATACACACACGCACAAAACGCGAGGAATCAAACATTTTCTCTCTTACCATTTTGAATATTTATTGAGTAGTGAAAATGCCTGGTCTTGCCTACTGATGTAATGAATGTTGTGTCTAACCTATCTTAATTTCAGATGACATCACAAAATAAACATCGATAAAATCCCAGCAAAACCCTTAAAGAGGACGTAATTATCTGCAATTCATGTAATCAAATGTGACACAATGTAATAACCCATAGCTATGTAATAATGATGTAAACATGTTTATGTGCAACTGTATTATATTTATGCTAAGAAAATATGTGACATGTGTATGTATGATTACTTATATTTTTTTCTTCTCTTTCAATGATGTATAATGTAACTGTTACTATGTAAAAGAAATTTGAACAAAACGAGTGCCAAAAGGACATTGCATAGTGAACCATTGTTCACGGACATTAATGAACATTACTAACTCTGCAACTACGCAGAAACCTATGTGAAAGAAACTGTTAATGACATTCATTATGCATCGTACCTATGTAAACGCGATGAACCATTTCTTTGATTAATAACTACGAACATTTAGGTGAGCTATATTCAGCAAAAAACTGAAAATGTGAAGTGCATAATTCGTGCATCGTCTAGTGACAATACTACAGTACCTAACTTCAAGATGTTAACTGGATTAAACGGACACTAAGTGCCTGTCCAGAAAACAACACGACGGGTGGAAGAATTTTGGTTGGAACTTCAGGGAATGAAATGTTCTCGAAATGTGACGGACACTCTTACCTGGACTGTCCAAGGATCCACGCCAGCTATGTACCGTCCGAGGTTCTGCAACCAAGCTTCCACGGAATGTAAAAAACGAACTACACGTGGACCAATTACTAACGGGTCACGTCAGATCTGTAATAAACAATGTTTTTTGTCACAACGAACTGCATCACAACGACTATAATGGAAATGGAAATGGACACGCTTATGTTTTAATCACGTTGTTATACCACGATGATACTAACCTGTGAAAAAATTATTGTGCAGCAGATGAATATGAACTGTAATAACGACACGATGTGAATAGGTCGACGCACCTGAAACATACGGACATTTTTCTTTGAAGTATTTCAAAACAATACTATGTAACTAAGAACATTCAACAATCTGAGTTGTATTGTGATATAACAAATATTGTAAATTTCAAACTAAGTTACCTGTTATAGAATGTAGTCTTCATATGTAATCTTGGTTGAATATTTTCTTTGTGCAACGACTAAGATACGCGTGCACACGAACAATATGAACTGCATTACTGTGCCGCGTGATCTAACTGTATGATATAACGGCACTGCCGGAGTCACACAGACGCTTCTGCGCATGCACGCACTCTATCTGCCAACATAAGAACTTTTACGGCGCACCCGCGTCATTCAAATTTTGTATATAATGTGTATAATGTGTGTAATGTAAGTCATGTGAATAGTTGTAGATAACTTAGATTTACTTGTGCCTTTAGGTGAATTGCTCGCCTGCAGGTGTGTCCTTTCGCCTCGCAATTCAGGGGGCAATATAAAGGCACATTTGCATGCCGAGCGTGAGTTTCCGCAGAAACGCGAAATATTAATTAAATAAATAATCAGTGACTAATAAATAAAGCCTATGGCACACAACTGCAGCGCTGTGTCGCTGATAAAGACAAAAGAATAATTACGTTACTCTTATGTCTGTTTAAGAGAAGAAAGAGCTCAGGTAGAAGTGGTGCGAGAAGCACGTATTTTATTTTATTGTCTGGCACACCGCCATATTTTCATGTTATAGAAGAATACTGCGAGTTGCAACCACACTAGGCACTCGATTCTGTAATGAATTTATATTTATAAAAGTAAGTAGGATTATGAACTGTAGGCTATTTCATTGAATATATCTGATTTAACTAACTGTGTAACTTTTTTATGTTTAGTAGACAATCACCTCTGTACGACGTATTGGCATGGCTGGCAAATCATTGTAATATTGAGATTAGATCATGAGTCCGTACCTACCGCAGCAGTCTTTGGAAACGATTTAATTACGAAGTCCGATTATTTCAGTTTTATTTCACGGTCAACTACGAGTTACATTGCCTTTTCCAAATAGCCATTGTCAAGCGTCTGATACCGAATAATTAAACGTCCACGTTCCAGATAAGCAAATACCAATTACAACCAATCACATACAGAATAATTAATCATTAATATTTTATTCCAAAAAATTTTATTTTTATTTATTTTATAGACCGTGAGGAGGTGCTGACCTGATTTTCAGCGTAAGTAGGGGCTGGGAACTGTACAGTTTTCAGATCTTAGCGCAAGTTGTAAGAACGGAATTAGAATAAGTTTTTTTTATGCGCTCAAATAATTGTCGTTTCAACAAACATAAACGTAGTTTTATACCGCTGTCACCCACAAAGTTATACATAAGTGAGGTACTGAATCTCACCATAGGGAAGCCGAGGAACACAGAGAAATATGGAGCTCATTTACAGGGTGTGTATATAATCTGTAATTGTCGAGCTAGAAGATCGTGTCTCATGTCACAGAATCGGAAATCACAATGCGCTTTATTTCTGCTACTCGCTACAATATTTTTTCAACAGTCATACAGGATATTTCATGCCAACGATACCATGATACCCAAATGTGGAACAACACGTCACTGTAGGGAAGCAGAGGAAAAACAGGAAGGAGGAAGTGAATTACACCATAAGTAAGGACTGGGACATTATCCAACTTGCCGGCCATGTTCAACAATATTCTGGAAACTGTGGTGTCCAGATTCTGAAAATTATTTTTGTTTTTGTGTTTAAATATTTACATGCTTTTATAATAAATTCCACTATTGTTTGGAAATCAGTGCATAAACTTTTGCATAGGTTCTGGGCCTATCAATTTCGATTGCGTCATAAATTACGGGATAAATATTAGTCACACCTCAGTTCGTAATCACGATTGAGCCTTGCATCTAGTTATTATAACTGCGTGGCGTAAATTCTGTTATAAGCAGTGACCTAGAAGAAAACCATCTCCTCATGATAAGCGTCTGTAACAACGTTTAAGTAAAGTACGTATTTTCACACCACACAGTCAAATTCACCCCTGTAAATGACTATCATATTAAATATTTATAACTACAGTGGTTTAACAGTGGATAATCACGCACCATTCCTTTATAATATGACTTGAAAGTACGTCTTTGTTGGTTGGTAGTCAGGCCAGCTGAAAAAATTAGTAATTTATTGTACACCTAATTGTTTCGATGTAAATAAAATCCCCTCCACGTACGTAGGCTGCTGTGGAATGTTATACTAGAAGCACGAGTAGTTGCTCGACTGTAAAGAAGCATATTAAAATTCAAATTTGCCGCGTAATGGCGGCTGTCTTGCAGCGCCTGCGATGCTACGTTGTTTCGACTGCCCAGCGTGCTAGCATTGCCGTAAATGCTTCCCTATTTGACACAGGACGGTTACAACCACGAAATGAAAGCATTAAATAACAATTTAAGTTAAAATCTATTTCATAGTTTATAACACATTGTACAGTCGTACAGACCTGGAACACACAGAGCTATCTTATAATGATGACAAAGACTAAGAAAGAGCGCCAGAGAGAGAGTCTCGACGAGAGAGGGGTTATCACAGTGTCGTTTCTACTTATGCACTAAACTGTTGGAGTCACAAATGTAAATATACTATTTCGTAGCACGTTATATCAAGTCTAATGTCACTGGTTTTTTCCAAAGTAGAATTAACAATCTTATAGTCCATGTTCGTTCTCTTTTTCAATCGTTATTAAATTATACAGAGTTTTTGTCATTAAAGTCACTCAAAACATTATAACGTAACAAATAAAAAGTGTTTGCGACAGATACATATGGGGACACTACAAAACGGAAGTAGATTGTGCTTGTTTCATGCTATTCCTTCACTATTCCCTCAAGAGCAATCTTCGGATGCCACTTTAAGCTGCTATTACTCCGGTCAACATGTAAAGCCGATTGGGTGTCCCACTGTAATGATGCCGAGGAACATAAGGACAAATTGACAAATTTAAGTGAATATCTGCAGTAGCAAGGAATGGCGCGTTATCCAGCTGGAAAGTTGTGTCTCAGTAATCTCGAAGAAACTGAAACAGTGTGGTCTTCCTCATGCCACTCACTTCATCATTCTCTCAACAAACTCCAGAGGTTGTTGCAGGCCACTGTTCCTTACAACATGATACTGAAAGCTGGACCTGTGTGTCACTGTAATGAAACTGGGGAACGAGGCATAGTACATTGCTGAATATTAGCGTAAGTAATCAGTGCTGTATTGTTTAGTTGGAAACACTTGTTGCTCATGGAATAGTAACTAAAATTAATTTAGAAGAGTGCAGTTGTAAGTAAATGATGAAACAGTATTCAGCTTAAATGTCATTCTTCGCTCTTGTTGAATTTTCTCCTAGAAAACAGGAATCATTTTAGATTATTGTTAACTACAGGTTAGTACCTCATGTCAATTCTGTATTTCACGAACAGGAGCTGAGGAATTTTGATGAGAGCTGTAAAGTGTAACTTTATGACTGGTGGATTATACCTCCAGAGTCAAGTTCAGTAAAGTTGCAAGTATTACAGCAAAATGTGCTTCATATTCACTGTGCCCTTCAAGGATTCCTTAGCTAACCAAACAAGTTAAAATAGGTCATTGATCTCTTCATAAAGTACCCAAAAAGGTTTAGCATCTGACATGAATGGTAGTGGAAGACATGTTTAACGATGAGTAGAGAAACAGTTTGAGAGAAAAATTGTTGACTGTCCAACTGGTAGATCAGGTGTCATTAATGTGGTAATGAAAGTTAATTGTGCTTTATTAATAGTGTAAATTCACTGTTTGATTAGCAAACAATAGAAGTTATTTTAAGTTAATTTTCCCTAAAAAGTATCACCGAAGGTGGTACTACAGTAATAGTCAGGTAGTTGAGGAGCACATGCATGAGTATTGTGAAGTGAGACACTGTAATTAATGAGTCCACCTGAAAAGGCACGTGTCACTGACAATGTAGGAACTGAAGCAGATGGGGTTTGTTTCTACTGTACACTTCAATGTTCACTCAACAAATACAAGAGACTGTCTTAAGACACTGTTCCTTGGAGCATGGCAGCTAATGATTCTACTGTAAATCAAACCAACAGAGCTGAGTAGTTATAGCGATGGTGGACACAATAACATTTTTATTAAATAATACTGCATACTGTATCTTGGAGATTATTTGTCGTTTTTATTTTAAACAAAACGGAATAGGCTTTATTTTTTATTGCTCACTTCAATGATCACAGAACAAACTAAAGAAGTTACTGTGTAAAAGTGTTCCATACAACAAGGGGCCCAAATTATTCATGAGTTCTGCAGTAAAAGATCCCTGGATGGCGAGGCTTGAAACGCACAATATTATAAGTAAAGAATGGAACTTCACAGACTTGAAAGGTAATAAGTCAGTGATATTGTAGGAATGGAACATGAATGGGCTTTTGTTGTCTTCCACATCTGATACATCCTGTAGGAAATACATGAACTGATTTCAGGTTAATGTCCTTTGCAGCCTGAAATACTAAGCAGATCCTGTGTGTCACAGATAGGGAGCTGAGGAGCATGTGTGATGACTGAGAAGATTGATGCTGTAAGTACTGAATAGTGCAGTGCCCTGTAGACCTGGAACGTCGACGATGTTGTGGGACTGACGCAAAAAATGTGCTTTATTTATACTAAACACTTCGACACTGCGTTAAGAAACTGAGAGTTTTGACAGGTTATCGTCCCTACAGTGTGTTACCGAAATTCGGTGTTGTATACCACATGAAATGTGCTGAAGAACACACGTGAGCGTTCAGGAGAGTAACTCCATAAGTAGGAAATGGGCGCATTGTCTTGCTGGAAAATCGTATTTTACGTTGCGGGAACTGAAGCAGAATGGAGTTAATGCTTCATAGCTCAATGTTCGTTCAACAGCCGTGTATTTGCTTTCTTGTATTTATATAATTATTTATCACGTCTTGTGCTACCATGTGTGCCACTGATATTTAATCACGAGACTAGGCAGTACATAGCTCACAGAAAAATGAGGAGAAAATATATAAAACCGGTATTAAGGAGTCAATAAAACACAGAAAACAGAAGCTATGTGAGCAAGTAGCACATTATAGAGATAACTTCTCAACCACTCTGAGAAAATCCTGTATGGAACAGCTGTAGAGTGCCACGAGGAAACCCTTCCTTTTCGATTTGAATACTTGGGGTTTATCACTTAACATTTCCTGTGCTGATGGGAGTCTATTGTAAATGGAGCCTACTGAATACTGGACGCTTGTCTGTCCAAAGCTAGAGGCAGTGTTACCCGAGTCTACATCGTGTTCTGTCTAATGTCCACTGAATGGTTGTTACAGTTTCTTCTGAAGCAGTCAGCATCTCCTGCAACTATTCCCATGATGGAATACGTGTCTGGGGGTGGCGAAACTAAAATTGTGAAGCACCTAAAAAAGTGGCCTACACGAAGTTTGCACGTTGACAGCGCAGCTTATGCAAGGTCTGTAATGTCCAGCCAGTTTAAATCTGCTTGCCAGACAGACTCGAAAGTCACACTTGCATAGCAAAGTCGGTAGAGCGCTTGCCACGAAAGGTAGTGAAGAGTCCGCGATTCGAGTACCAGTCCAGCAAACAGTTTTAATCTGCCTGGACGCACTTTTCGTTGAAGAGCATGAATTAATTCTGGGTATTTGTAATTGACGAGACTAGTATTGTACGTAAGGGAAGAGAATGTTTCGAGTCAAAACATGACGTGTCGATGGTCTTGTGACAAGGAAAGAAGAATATGCTTCATTTACATGACAGTGTTCTCTCAGCTTACAGAAGAAGCCATTTTATGTTGCTGTTTTGTACAGCACATGTTACACAAAGTTGCTCGAGAATTCACAGTGGCAGAGCTGCGAAAGATACAGGTAGTCCCAGGATGTATCGTCAGTTTGCAGGGATATGACAGGAATGCTCATTCGAAACAAAATGTCTAGCAAACAAGGTCTCTAAAAATGCCTACCTAATAGATATGAGCACTTCTTAATTCGCAACTCTGCAAAACAAATCTCTTCTATTGTGAACTCTTTGCTTACCTTATTCTGGGAGGGGGTATTATTGAGCAAATAAGGGAAAAAGTTCAGTAAACACGGGCTCTGAATACATACTTCAAATTATGAGCACTTGTTCGTTATAAGAGGTGTGTTCCACAGTAGCGCAGATGAACAATTTGTCGTAGCTCTTAAAGTATACACTTTAAATCCCTTGTGTAATAGAGGTTTCTGCTTGATTTGGTCCGTAGTACCACCTCTCAGATCATCGAAAGCAGCTTGGAAGAATTTCTAATAGCTCTTAAGCTATGCGTTTTAGAGCCGATGTTGACTAGACCATTTTTACTTCACGTGATCGTTCCTATGATGTTCTTGAATACTGCGAACTTTTCTTGTGATACATTGAATGTGATATCTGAGACGAGGTACGATGTAAGTAAATAATTGGGGTGTGCACAGGTAGAAGACCATGTATTGCTGATGTCTTAACGAAGCACAGTATTTCTTATTAATGCTGTACATGGCATTCTTCCGTTCGCAAACACAGAAGGTGTTTTAGGTTTCGGTTATTTACTCAGTGGCACCAATTTTGCGTTCTGAGAGTCACATTGGGGGGCTTGTGAGACGCACATGAAAGTTGGACAGAGCACCAGAGGAGGTGGACAGCAGTGCAGCGTGTGAGCGGTTCTCCAGGAGGGGCGCCGAGCGCCACACGCCTCCAGTACGTGGGCTGAGCCCCGGGCCTTGCAGGGCTTTCTCTACTGGGTGGGGCGTGGCCCTGCCCCCTGCCAGCGTCTCACCTGACTCTCCCAGCCAGCTGCAGAGGGAGTCCACAGCTCAATAGGTGCTGCCGGCCATTCCCGCTAAAAGAGCCACACACCAGGGTGTCCTGTACTCGGCCACAGCTGGCGCTGCCTCTGGCTTGAAACCACCTAAGGGAAAGGTAAGGAAATAACATTATTTCTCTAAGGTCCAGAACATCTGAAATCACGTAGTACTTACAGAACAGAACAGAACTATGTAGTTGCCTATAAATCAGGTTTCTTACCAATCCTCAGGTGAATTGTGTGATTAGCAAAGAAACAAGCCAATAGCCAAGAAACGTCCATTACTTTTGTCACATCACGCTGCAGGTATCTGAAGTATGTAGAAGGTGCAATCTTTATATAAGCCTCCCATCTGAAAGTCTGCCGCTACTGTGTTGGATGTATAAGGTTTTGCATTGTCTTGGAGCAGAATGACACCACTGGTGAGATTGTCTGGTCGTTTTGTTTTGATCGTTCGGTGAAGGGTGGTCAAGGTTTGCGAGTAACTCTGGGCATTCATTGTTGTCTCGTGCTGCAGGTAGTGAATTAGAAGGGGGCCATCTTGGTCAGAGAAGAACGTCAGCACAACCTTTCCTGCACTCGCGTGGATAGCCTTGGGCGTTTTCGGTATGTAATTATGCCTCCGGCTTGTTTCTTTTTGAACGCCCCCTGTGGAATGTTTTGCATGTAAGGAATAACCAGATTCCCTGTGGAAAAACTTAGGTGCAGCTTCTGAGCAATTACAGCCTCTTCTTTTCTCAAAGAGTATTTGCTCATAAGTTTTTATCTATAGTAAATGTGGCGGCAAAAAGGTAGGCAAACTGCAATATTAAAGCAAATAAAAGTTGAATTTAACAGAAGAATGGTTAATCTCAGGAAATAAGAAACTTAATTCCGTGTTTGAAGAGCCAGTGTCAGTTATTTGGTTTTAATATACGTTACGAGACATTTGAAACTGATTGCCAGAATATTTGGAGAAATATTTAAAAAAAAAGTTCTAATAAACGTTTTTCACCTAGAAGAGGGACACCGATTAGCATAACGCTCGACCCTGGGGGTGGGAGGGGGCGGTGACTTTGAAATCTTAAATATAAACCCCTATATTTTACTGCAGATTTGGATTGTCCGTGAAAAAATATGTAGCTTTTGTATGAAACTTTTCTTTCTTTTCGTGATAGATGGCGCCGTAATCGGAACACATGAATATGGGGTGACAATTGCTGCAAAACGATAATATCTCACAAAAATACACATCCGATTTGGAAAATCAAAGTACATTATTTGATATTCGGGAAAATGCAACCACGTGACACCGTCTACCCTCCCGCAGTGCATTCTTTGACTACATTTAGCGTTACCCAGGAACAACGACGTGGACTTAATAGTAATATGTTCCCTTTGGGATTCTTGATGTTGGTGAGCCCTCTGCCTGATTACCGTGAGTCCCCTTGCCTCTCACAAGTGTTTCAGAGCAGCAAATGTTCGAAATGTTGACCATTGTTTCTAATGCATTTTGCAGCTCTGTGTCTGAGTGACAAACCGACATGTATTAGTGTCTCTGTGCTCATGTTTGCACATTCACTGCGAATTCACTACCGCATATCTTCGGGGGTTGTTAGTACATCCATGTAAACTCTCTCTTTTAGCCATCCCCACGGGAAAAAATCGGTAGAAATCGAATTGGGTGAACGTGCGGGCCACATTTGAGGACCTCCTCGTCCAATCCATCTACTCGGATAGTTTCGATTTCAAACTCCTCGAGCTAGTCGTGATTAATGCGCTGGGCATCCGTCGTATTGAAACCACATATCCAATTTAGTTTCACGTGGAACATAGCCCATTAGTATGGCTACAAAATTATCCCTAATGTCGCAGTACATTTGACCAATCACATTATCTTCTATGAAATATGGGCCAATTACCTGCGTACCTAAAATACCGCACCAAACGTTGGCACTTCATCCACGTTGATGTTCAACTTGCCTTACCCAACGGGGACCAATAATGCATATTATGTCGATTCACTTGACCACGATTCGTAAAATTTGATTCTCAGAGAAAAGTATCTGTGAAATAAAATTAT
Source organism: Schistocerca nitens (assembly GCF_023898315.1). Lineage (NCBI taxonomy): Eukaryota > Metazoa > Arthropoda > Insecta > Orthoptera > Acrididae > Schistocerca > Schistocerca nitens. The sequence continues at coordinate 66,360,132 of NC_064624.1, forward strand.
CATTGACTGCTGTATCCAGTTGCAGAAATTCACGCGATTGTGAAAACCGTCACCAAGCCGTTCTTGACGCAGTGATAAATGAAATGGGTGCCATTTGTGTGCATTCAGTATGCGTAGGACACTTCTTTGCGAAATTCCTGGACGTTCCGCAATTTGAAGAGGACTAATGTGAGGATTTGCAGCTACCGCAGCTAAGACATTCACTGTGTTATTTTCGTTTGTCACAGGCCGCGGTTAGACTCGTCCACTAGGTCCAACACTTCCCGTTTCAGTAAACAGGTGGACAACACTGCGAAACGTCGTTGCACAAGGAACATTCCTATAGGGGAACAGAGTAGCATAACTTTGACGTGGTTCCTCAACATTTCTCTGATCCTGAAAGTAGGCGGCAATTCTATCGACCCTCTCCGCAATCGTTGACATCGTGTAACAATTGCTAAGAGATGTGTTCAGTCCGAATTACTCAAGTAACATGCAGACTCTGACCAAGGACTGAGAGCATGATCACGGTCTATACGCTATTGGATTGTGGGAGGTGTCATATGATAGCATTATCAAAAACATCAACTAAATACTTCGACTGTCCCAATAGGATGTGTATTTTTTTGAGATAGTATAGTTTTGCAACAACTGTCGCCTCATTTCCGTTTGCCAGTTACAGCTCCATCTATCATAAAACGGAAGAAATGTTTCATGCAAAAATTACATATTTTTTACGGATAATCCATATCCACAATAAAAAATAGGTGTTCCTATTTAAGATTTCAAAGACACACTCCCCGTCCCCTCTCGCCCTCGGGGGTGATGCAAGGGGTGCGGTCGAGTATTATGTTAATGAATATCCCACTTCGAGGTGAACAACGTTTATTACCAATCTATTTTAATACAATGTGTATTTCGACCAATATGTCGGCCAAAAGTTTTAAATGCCATACCTAGTATACAATGACTTTGTTTTAACCTGAGACAATGTGTGGTACGAAAACTCGTACTAGGTGAAAAGTGAATATTAGAAAAGGGGACATGTGTCTGTGCTACAACTAGACACCTTCTAACCACCACTCCTGCATGGGCAGTGACAACTTTGTATTTTCAAATGTGATCCCTCCCTCTGCCCGTTCCCACCAATTTTTATTGTATATGCGAATTCTACGTCAAAAAGTAGGGACAATTTACTCAAATCACTGTTTTCTGCTCATCGTACTTGTGTCGTTGTAATCGACAAATATCAACTGAGCCTGTTTTCGAAAAATACCACCGACGCATTTGCCTCTACAGGTGTTTCACAATGTTTTGACGATTGAAAATATAATACGGCCGCTCCAGGATGCATTGCTATCTCCCATGGCCCGGTTTGCGGAAGAAAGTAGAACCGTACATACCACGACCTCTCATGGAGACCTTCTGTATACTCGTGAGACCTGAGTTTCTCCTGGCGTATACAACTTTCAAATAACTTCCGGGAATTCAGCCAGGTAACACTTTCAGCGACCGCCGATATTTCGGCGGGAGAGCACCCCGCCATTTTCAAGGCAAACTGCAACGGACAGGCGGCGTACATGCAAATTTAATACCTCGGTTCTACGACAGAAGCAGGAAAGATAACACACACACTGAACACTAGTGCCACCAAAGATGACCAAAGTCAGAGCTATCGATAGTGAGACTATGAATTCACAGGTGAGGCAGCATTGACTCTGTTCCTCTGTTTTTTGACAAGGGAGAGAGCCGGATTCCAAACAGAGTTTAAACAGAAACCTCCATCCCTGTTAACGAGGTTGCTCGCTAGTTTAATCTCAACTGCCTCCCTAATGACACTGTCCCAATAGCTGGACGTGCATGCCAATATCTCGGTGTTATTATATAACATGGGGTGACCAGTATCCAAGCAATGTTCGGCAACAGCAGATCTATTTGGCTGCTGTAATCGTGTGTGCCGTTTATGCTCAGTACATCTGTCCTCCACGGTCCTGATAGTTTGACCAATATATGCCATACCGCAGCTACAGGGAATACGATATACACCCGCCTTACGCAATCCAAGATCATCCTTAACGGAACTCAAAAGTGCTCTAATTTTAGATGGAGGTCGGAAAACACATTTCACATCGTATTTCCGTAAAATACGACCGATCTTATTGGACGTGTTTCCTACGTAAGGCAAAAAGGCAGTACACTTAGGTGTTGACTCAGAATTATCATCAATCACCCGATGTACAGTTGGTCGATAGCGCAACGCACGTTCAATCTGTCTATCACTGTAACCATTTTGACGAAATGTAACTTCAAGATGGGACAGCTCAGCTGGCAAAGTCTCAGCGTCAGAAACGACATGTGCCCTGTGTACCAAGGTACGAAGTACCCCTTCACGCTGAGCCGAATGGTGACAACTATTAGCTTGTAAGTACAAATCGGTGTGAGTACGTTTCCTGTAGACTGCATGTCCCAATGATCCATCATCCTTCCTCCTAACTAACACGTCGAGAAAGGCAAGGCAACCATCCTCTTCCACCTCCATCGTAAAACGAATGTTCGGGTGGATCGAGTTCAGATGTTCTAGAAAGACATTCAAATTCTCCCTACCGTGAGGCCAAACAACGAAGGTATCGTCAACGTATCTAAAGAAACAGGCGAGTTTTAAAGGCGCCGACTCCAATGCACGTTCCTCGAAGTCTTCCATAAATAAATTTGCGATCACAGGAGACAACGGACTACCCATCGCAACTCCATCTGTCTGCTCGTAATACTGGTCATTAAATAAAAAGTAAGTGGATGTCAACACATGCCTAAATAGATTAGTTAAATGAGCACCAAACCTGGCTTCAATTAACCGCAACGAATCAGACAGAGGAACATGGCCTTCCAAAGGTTCATAAGGAAGGGGTTCCTTTCCGTCCTATAGTGAGTAACATCGGCGCTCCGACATATCGTGTATCCAAGCATCTTGCTTCTCTGTTGAGTCCACAAGTAGGACAGTGTGAACATCATATCAGGAACTCAGCTGATTTTTTACGTCGTTTGGAGGGACTGAGGCTGAATGACTCTGATATTTTAGTGAGTTTCGATGTGGTCTCTCTCTTCACTCGTGTTCCTCTGTCTGATTCGTTGCGGTTAATTGAAGCCAGGTTTGGTGCTCATTTAACTAATCTATTTAGGCATGTGTTGACATCCACTTACTTTTTATTTAATGACCAGTATTACGAGCAGACAGATGGAGTTGCGATGGGTAGTCCGTTGTCTCCTGTGATCGCAAATTTATTTATGGAAGACTTCGAGGAACGTGCATTGGAGTCGGCGCCTTTAAAACCCGCCTGTTTCTTTGGATACGTTGACGATACCTTCGTTGTTTGGCCTCACGGTAGGGAGAATTTGAATGTCTTTCTAGAACATCTGAACTCGATCCACCCGAACATTCGTTTTACGATGGAGGTGGAAGAGGATGGTTGCCTTCCCTTTCTCGACGTGTTGGTTAGGAGGAAGGATGATGGATCATTGGGACATGCAGTCTACAGGAAACGTACTCACACCGATTTGTACTTACAAGCTAATAGTTGTCACCATTCGGCTCAGCGTGAAGGGGTACTTCGTACCTTGGTACACAGGGCACATGTCGTTTCTGACGCTGAGACTTTGCCAGCTGAGCTGTCCCATCTTGAAGTTACATTTCGTCAAAATGGTTACAGTGATAGACAGATTGAACGTGCGTTGCGCTATCGACCAACTGTACATCGGGTGATTGATGATAATTCTGAGTCAACACCTAAGTGTACTGCCTTTTTGCCTTACGTAGGAAACACGTCCAATAAGATCGGTCGTATTTTACGGAAATACGATGTGAAATGTGTTTTCCGACCTCCATCTAAAATTAGAGCACTTTTGAGTTCCGTTAAGGATGATCTTGGATTGCGTAAGGCGGGTGTATATCGTATTCCCTGTAGCTGCGGTATGGCATATATTGGTCAAACTATCAGGACCGTGGAGGACAGATGTACTGAGCATAAACGGCACACACGATTACAGCAGCCAAATAGATCTGCTGTTGCCGAACATTGCTTGGATACTGGTCACCCCATGTTATATAATAACACCGAGATATTGGCATGCACGTCCAGCTATTGGGACAGTGTCATTAGGGAGGCAGTTGAGATTAAACTAGCGAGCAACCTCGTTAACAGGGATGGAGGTTTCTGTTTAAACTCTGTTTGGAATCCGGCTCTCTCCCTTGTCAAAAAACAGAGGAACAGAGTCAATGCTGCCTCACCTGTGAATTCATAGTCTCACTATCGATAGCTCTGACTTTGGTCATCTTTGGTGGCACTAGTGTTCAGTGTGTGTGTTATCTTTCCTGCTTCTGTCGTAGAACCGAGGTATTAAATTTGCATGTACGCCGCCTGTCCGTTGCAGTTTGCCTTGAAAATGGCGGGGTGTTCTCCCGCCGAAATATCGGCGGTCGCTGAAAGTGTTACCTGGCTGAATTCCCGGAAGTTATTTGAAAGATTCTGTATACTCCTTCCACATTTCCGCTTTCCCTTCTTTCCTTAGGACTGGTTTTCCATCAGAGCTCTTGATATTTATACAGCTGCTTCTTTTTTCTGCAGAGGCCCGTTTAATTTTTCTGTAGGCGGTATCTGTCTTTCCATAGTGATACACAATTCTAAATCCTTACAAGTAGCTTATTTCTCAGAAATATCAACGGCTAGCCATATTATTTGTACTGTGTAATCATATTTGCAACACTAAAGCGTATTTAGAACATAGATGTCAACCGTCACAAAGGTTTTTATTTACCACGTAAATGAAATGTAGAATGAAATGCGTCTATTCTCAATTGCAAGAACAGGCACACTTGATATTTGTCGACTATAGCGCCATCTACGACGAATGACAAACAATGGTTTGAGTAAACCGTACGTATACTCTGGTGTAGAATCGGGATATACAGTAAAGATCCAGGGTTCCCATAGTGGCAGCCGATAAGAGTTTCCTTATACCAGCGGACCGGCAAAGCTAACCCCCACTCGGTCCGGGGCCCGCTCTACAGGTCCGCTCCGCGGGTGGCCGGTGTTGCAGGCGCTCGTCGTAGACACAGTAAGTAATCACGTCGTACTGTGAGCACCGCACGCTATACAGAGATGCCGTAGACGATCCCGATCCACACGCTTCGCAGTCGTAGACGCGACCAGTCAGCTTGATCTTAACAAGCCAGCGCAACATGCCTCACATCCAACGAGATCTTACAAGTTCCCCGTGAAGCGTTTGGTAACCACATTATTCCCAAACGCGTTTGAACAGTCGCCCCTCCCGCCTGATTGAATTGTGACAGATTTTTTACTTTTTTTGAAGGCGAGACTGTACTCCGACAGGCCGAGAAGCTCTCAACTGTTAAATGGTAGAATTCACGACGATAATTCCAGAATTCCTCCAGCAATTATGAAAGATGTGCTAAAGAACTGAGTGAAATGGTTCGAGTATTTTGTAGTCGCGAATGGTCGTCATTTGCCCCAAATAGCGTTTCATAAGAAAACTTGAATGAATGTTGTACCTTGTGCAAAATGTTAATCTTTGTTTCAGTATTAGCTTGCGTCTTATTCAAACTTGAAGTGGTTAAAATATTCCTTAGTGTTGCAAATTTGATTGTATAGTACAATACAGTTAGTAATTTCAATGTTTGTTTAGAAACTACGTTTAGCGTGATGCAGGGAAAACGACGTGGATGCAGTAGTTTTCTGTTCCCTGGGGAGGTTGATGTTGGTGAGTTGTCTTGCCTCACCACTGGGGTGCTTGATTTCGGTGAGTATCCGCGGCAGATACGTCGGTCACTATCGCTTCACCTACATTTTATCATACTACAGTGGCTGGGGTTTGTATTCCATCAGGAGCAACGTAGAGGCCAGAGTGAGAGTTACTGTGGCCGAATGGAAACACACGTCGAAATCAGTCACTCTGAGGGCGAGGTTTGTGGATGGCCACCGAAATCAAGCATTTTGATCAACCGCATTGGAGCAGAAAACTACGTTATCATACAAGCAGCTTCTTGCTGCTGTGGTCTTCAATCCGAAGACTGGTTTGGTGCAGCTCTCAGTGCTACTCTATCGTGTGCAACGTTCTTCATCTCTGAGTAACTACTGCAACCTACATCCTTCTCAATCTGCTTAATGTATTTATCTCTTAGTCTCCCTCTACGATTTTTACCCTCCACACTTCAAAAATGTTCAAATGTGTGTGAAATCTTATGGGACTTAACTGCTAAGGTCATCAGTCCCTAAGCTTACACACTACTTAACCTAAATTATCCTAAGGGCAAACACACACACCCATGCCCGAGGGAGGACTCGAACCTCCGCCGGGACCAGCCGCACAGTCCATGACTGCAGCGCCTTAGACCGTTCGGCTAATCTCGCGCGGCTCCACGCTTCCCTCCAGTACTAAACTGGTGATCCCTTGATGCTTCAGAACGTGTCCTATCAACCGATCCCTTCTTTTATAGTCAGGTTGTGCTCAAGTTCCTCTTAGCCCCATTTCTATTCAATACCTCCTTATTTGTTACGTGATCTACCCATTTAAACTCCAACATTCTTCTGTTTCACCACTTCTATTCCCTTCTTATCTAAAGTGTTTATTGTTCATGTTTCTCTTACATAGATTGCTACACTCCAGACAAATACGTCCAGGAAAGACTTCCTAACACTTAAATATGTGTTCGATGTTAAGAAATTTTTCTTCTTCACAAACGCATTCCTAGTCATTGCCAGTCTACATTTTATATCCTCTCTGCTTGGGCCATCATCTCTTATTTTTGTGCCCAAATAGCAAATCTCATTTACTACTTTAAGTGTCTCCTTTCCTAATCTAATTCCCTCATCATCACCTGGTTTAATTCGATTACATTCCATTATCCCCGATGTGCTTTTGTTGATGTTCATCTTATATCCTCCTTTCAAGACACTGTCCATTCCGTTCAACTGCCCTTCCATGTCCTTTCCTGTCTCTGACCGAATTACAGTGTTATCGGCAAGCGTCAAAGTTTTTATCTCTTCTCCCTGGACTTTAATTCCTAGTCGAATTTTTTCTTTTGTTTCCTTTACTGCCTGCTCAATATACAGATTGAAAAACATCGGGTATAGGCTACAACCCTATCTCACTCCCTTCTCAATCACTGCTTCCCTTTCGTACCCTTGGACTCTTGTAACTGCTATGTGGCTTTTGTTCAAATTGAGAATAGCCTTCGCTCCCTGCACTGAATTCTTGCTAGTGTTTCGCAACCATGACTTAATCAGCTGGTAGTTCGGTAATAGTCACACCTGTCACGACACCTGAATTTGGAATTGGAATTATTATGTTTTTCTCGAAGTATGAGGGTATTTCGCCTGTCTCATACATCTTGCACAGCAGATGGAACAGTTTTGTCATGGTCGAGGCTATCAATAGTACTGACGGAATGCCATCTACTCCCTGGGCCTAGTTTCGACTTAGGTCTTTCAGTACTCTGTCAAATTCTTGTCACTGTATCATATCTCACATCTCATCTTCATGAACGTCCTGTTACAATTTTATAATATTGAGTTGTAATACACCAGCCTAGTAGAGACCTTCTGTATACTCCTTCTACCTTTCAGCTTTCCCTTCTTATCTTAGGACTGGCTTTCCATCAGCGCTCTTTATATTCATACAGCTGCTTCTTTTTTCTCCAAAGACCTCTTTAATTTTGCTATGTCAGAAGTATCAATGGCTAGCCATATTATTTCTACTGTAAAATCACATTTGCAACACTAAGCAAATTTCGAACATAGATGTCAACCGTGACAGCAAAAAGGTTTTTATTTACAACATAAACAAAATGCAGAAGCAAACGTGTCGGTTCTAAATTGCAAGTACAACAACACGGGTTATTAGTCGACTTCATCGCCATCTATGACGAATGAAGAGTAAACCGCACGTATATTCTGGCGTACAATTTGTTCCTATCATAACAGATTTGCAGATTTATTTTCAAACTTGATTAATTAAATTCGGTAGTTCGTGTTAGAAGTTCATCCGCATTGGAGGGAAACAGAATAACGCTACCACCAAAACGATGGCTGTTCACATATTTGACATTATTACTTTTTATTTGGAGAAAAGATTATTTCTCGTATCTAGTATAGAAGTATACAGACCAGTTAAAAATGAAGCAACGATTAAATAAAGGAAAAGCGAATGTGGGTAGTGCCTTTCACTGAGATCATATGAAAGGACTTGAAAACTTGAGGCCGTGGTCAACTGAATCTACCAGCATGCAGATTCTACGACAGACTTGGCGACCTCACGGGAAAGTTCAAGACTGTAAGCAATTATGATCAAACTAAAACAGATGGGCTTCAAGGCGGCACTTTTACTTTCTGTGGAACACCCAACAATTTAAATGAGGAAAATGTGAATGGTCAACAGAACCATTTTGTTATGACGTCGTGTTTCGAAAATCCATCAACTAAGTTTATTATTGATAACGTTACAATCTTCATAGAATGGTAGAATTACTGAAAAGCTTTGGTGTGTTTTACTACGACACCTTTTCGTGTATTTTTCAATGCAGTTACATAGTTCGCTGTGTGTGTTGTTCCCCGGAGGCTGTTAGTAGAGTATTCATAGAAATTTAGACAATAGCATGTCTCGCAGGCAAAGTGGTAATTCATAATCTGTTCTCCGACCTATAATTACGTTCTCCATTTTCGCTATTGTTTTATGTCCGCTGTTGAGTTCAGACTGTTCCTTTGCCTGATTTAAACACATAGTAAATTCTATGCGTTGGCGACAATTTAGTGAATCTTAGACATTGCGAAAAGGAGGCCGGCATCTCCACGGTATTTAGCGTCATGTCTGTCGTTTTTCATCTGGAGTAGGGTAAATGCGGCATTTTAATCAACATGTCGCGATAGCTGAGAATGTATGCCAGGCCACAACTTGTACTCGGGTTCCTGCCTTTCGCAAGTAAAGTCTGTGCTACATTCCACAGGTGTGTCAGTGACTGTTAAGAACAAAACGTTATGTGAAGACTCCTTTGTCTACCTGAACACGATGTGTCGCTGATGTTGTAGGACTGACCCAAAACGTGTTTGGTGAGACAATATTCAGGTGTGCATTGTAAATTAAACAGAAGACGTTATTATGAGTTATCGTTCTTACTGCGTGGCACCCAGATGTGGTCCTGCGTATAACAGGGAGGTTTCTGAGGAACACACGTGAGGACTGAAGAGACTAACTGTGTGAGTAGTGATGGGTACAGTGTACAGCCGGTAAATCACTTGTCTTTTATGTCGTGGGAATTGCTCTGTTCAGTGTTCGTTCTACAGACGCGACAGGTTGTTCAAGATTTCTCTTCCCTACAGCATGTGGTCACGTATTTGATTATTCAGGTTTGTCAGGGTTTGTGAGACGATTCGAGTCAAAGGTACTTCTTCACGGAACGAGTCAGCATAAAGTTTACAGAACGCTGATAAGAAAATTTAAAAACAAGAAATCAAATAAATAATACCGCGTGTAGAAGTATGGAACCGGAATTTGGTTGGGATATTCAAAGTAATCTCCATTGCTATTTACACATTTCTCCCACCTCTCTGGCAGGCTATGAACGCCACGCCAAAAAGAAACAGTTCTTCTTTTGAAGCGAGCCAGTCAGCAAGTCATTTTCGTACATTTTCATACGAACTGAAGGATCGCTCAGCGAGAGCGCGTCCCAGTGATGCAAACAGATTATAACTGCACGGAGCGAAATCTGAAGAATAAGACGCATGGCCTAGTATTTTCCAACTGAACGCCCCGCTTCTTTCCCTGACCCGTTTTGCTGTGTCTGATGGGGCGTTATAATGGAGCAATACCACTTTGTCTTGCCTTTTTCATACAACGATCGTTTTTCACTTAATGATCCATTTAAATTGATCATTTGCTGTTCGTAGCGATCAGTGTTAACGGTTCCACCAGGTTTTAGCAGCTCATAATAGACGAGACTTTTCTGATCCCACCAAACACAGAGCATTGTCTTCTTTGCGAAGCGATTTGGTCCTGCAGTGGATGTCGATGGTTTGCCTGGAATCAACCATGATTTACGACGCTTAGGATCCCTCTTTCATCACCTGTAACTATTCGATGGAGAAACGAACTTCTTTTGTGTGTGGCGAGCAGCATTTCGCAGGTGGTTTTTCGAGCTGCTTGGTGTCTTTCATTCAGTTCATGCGGAACCGATTTTCCCCGCTTTCTGCACCTTTCCCATAACTTCCTGATACGCCCGCTAAACCCGCTGGGCAGAACAAATGATTAGGATTGTGCAAAGGGCCAAGTAAGGTGTCGGTCAGGTTCACTCAAAATTGTAATTTATTGTAATTTAATAACACCTTTAAACCAAAACGGCACATAGCCGAAGCTTTAGAAGTACGAGTTTCAAAAAGGCCTCCAAACAAGAAATCTTAAAGCAACAAGATAGATCTCAACTGGTAAAAACATGCAGTTCAAATTGCAATTAAAATAATTAACATATATATACACAGCGAGGCTGAGAGCCTCAAGGCAAGAGTGAATAGACAAACATAAACAAGTTGCATTACAAACGGCTGTAGGCGTACAATTGATTTTCCAAAATTCAAAAATACATAAAATCTAGTAAAACCAAGAACTTTTTAAATCATTGGCTATGATAGATTATAAACGGACAATTAAATACCGGTGAGAAGGACAGTAAAGACAACGGCACTCAGAAGCCACCAGGGAGGTCGGTCTGCCCTCGTTCACTTAGGCGAGACAGGTGGTGAGCCCGACTACACTTGATCCGTCGGAACCCAACCAGGGGATAGCCACGGACCAACCGACAAAACGACTTGCTTACCACCAATCAGTACGTGAGAACTCAAACACAAAATGTTACAAACGTGATTATCCACAGTGGAATATGTGTCAAGCTGTCAAAATTACACACCATGTTGGACAGCGACAACAGGAGAGGAAAGGACGTTAGTGGCCATGGCAGGTAACCAAAACAATAACGGCCACAAGGCAGTAAATTCCGCCGGTGCACTTGAATTGTAGTCAACCAATATAGTTAATTGCACAGTATGGCAGCTAAATTTCAGGAATAGAAACACTCGGTGTTGCTCACAGGAAAATCTCCCCAACATCGAACCACCGAAACGAACAACACAACAAGAAAGGACATGGTTTGGGTAGTTGAAACTAGTACTCAACTTTGACGTCCTGGGTCAGTGAAGCACGAAGCTCGTAGCGATGAGACAGCTCCACACACGCTCCGACACTGAGGAAGGACTGCCAGCAGACCCAGCCGACTGCACCACGCGGAGATAACTTCCCTGGTCGAGAGCAGCCGACCGGCTGACTGCCAGTACGTCGGCAATATTTAAAACAAGTTGTCATGGAAATGACACCAACTACAGACACAGTTTGACAAACACTTGCACAAAGACCTGAACGCTACCCAACAGTAACTAAGCACGCACGAAGATAAATCGGGAGTCAACACTACACACACTCACACACAGCTGACTCATGAACGATCGGCGAGCCAAAACGCGTCGCCCGGTAGGACGACCGACGGACGATCCACCACGACCGTGGCCCGGCTCAAGTGATGCGTGGCGGCAATGGTCGGGCGAACCATGTCAACGCAGACCTCCCTGCTGCCCCAACCCGACTGCACTACTGCCGCTTTGCAACTCCCCGACTGGCAGGTCCGGACTGCGCTCCAGACGCGTTCCAACTGACTGGCAGCCCGAACTCGCGACCCGAACTGGTATACGACAGACAACCGGGAAGTAACAGCAGTCGAGCAAAGATACTACGAGAGGGGATATATCGATACGCGCCGGATACGGTCAGGCAAAACGGAAACTCAGTGACAATAGTAATTCAAATTAACGTAGATAGGTGGAAGTACGTTAAAAACGTGGTGTAAAGTACATGATAGTGGGAACAGGGGTCTTGCACACCTCACTTTCGACCGAAGACACACGGGTTTCTGCGTCACATCCAATTGTTCCGTGAGTACCTGTTGCGTTTGAGTATCGTCTTCATCCAATAAGGCCTGCAGTTCGTTGTCCTCCAACTTTTTCGGTGGTTTCCCGCGCTCGTCGTTTCTCACTTCAAAATCACCACTTTTCAACTTTTTGAACCACCTGAAACACTGTGTTTTTCCCGACAGCATGTTCGCCGAAAGCTTCGACAGGCATTCGATGCGATTCTCCAGCAGTTTTCTTCAAATGGTACTGAAAAACCAATGCTGTCAGCAAATCGTAGTTCGTAGGTGTTGTGGATTGGCAGGACAGCCAACCCAGGAATACTAGAGGAAGCCGAAAGGCACGCGTTTTAGCTCACGCAGGCTGGCGTGAGGTCTGGAAAAGGACAGGGAAATTAGACTTTAGAAAAACGGACGTAGCTGGTGGAATACTTAACTTTAATCCATAAATGGTGAACGGCGCTCTTGATGATACATAAAACAATCTCAATATAAACTGGTAATGGCGCCTTGCTAGGTCGTAGCAAATGACGTAGCTGAAGGCTATGCTAAACTGTCGTCTCGGCAAATGAGAGCGTATTTTGTCAGTGAACCATCGCTAGCAAAGTCGGCTGTGCAACTGGGGCGAGTGCTAGGAAGTCTCTCTAGACCTGCCGTGTGGCGGCGCTCGGTCTGCAATCACTGATAGTGGCGACACGCGAGTCCGACGTATACTAACGGACCGCGGCCGATTTAAAGGCTAGCACCTAGCAAGTGTGGTGTCTGGCGGTGACACCACGGTAGGCACAAATCGCCACATGTTTACGGGTTTGAAACAGATACCGATGTATGTAACTTGGGTTACTGTGTGTTGACATTCGTCGCAGCCTTCACAGGAAGCAGAGCAGATGGCGCTGCAGAAACGGTCTCACGGACCTTACACTGACGGCAAGCACCGTCTGTAGGTGCCCACTTCTAGACCTGGTAAAGCACCAAAAAGAGTCGATATAGGAATACGTAACACGTTACGGGGTAAGTTCTGAACTTATGCGAGGAACTAATCTGCATAACGTAAGGACTGGGCCACAGAGAGACAGTTCCACTTGGACGTGAATACTGGGGGGTCTGCCGCTCAACACAGCCTGCAGCTGCGCCGCCCCCGCAGCGCCGCCGTCAGTTTGTGTGAGCAGATCTCGGCGTAAATAGTACACATTGTTGCCGGGGTATGCTAGCTCTTACTGGGTTTTATTTGAATAAGACGGCAGTGCAGCTTCAATTCAGTCATTGTACTCTGGTCACTTACGAGGCACAGGTTAGGAACCGACACCTCGCTCCAAAATGACACAGCCTTTTTAAATTTAATTTAAATAGTTTATAGTCACTGCGTGCGATACTGTTTATTAGACACGCTACAGAACGGGCTGCGCCGACGTAATTATCTGGTCTGCTGATTTTTTATTGTCTTTCCTATTTTTTGTTCTTTAGGTAGGTCAACAAATATTCATTAACAATTTATCAAAACGTTGCAGCTAGCTCAAAGTGATAAGTCCGGCGAGAGACCCTAAGAGACTGCAGTGTTGAAACTTTATACTAACACCTCAATGTCCTTATCGATACTGTTAACTTTTGCAAATATTCCCACCAAAATGAAGTTAATTTCAGCTTTTACGTTTCACTTGACACTTCCTTATAACGTCAAATATCACAAACCTTCAGTTATCATTACGGAAATTACGTCAACTAGGCGCAGGTAATACTTTTGTAAAATTATCGTTACACTTTTTAAAATAACTTGGCACATCTTGAGTACTTCACTCTACACGATAAGCATTATTAGCTATCGCAACAATAACAATAACAGCAATCACAGGACAGGAACCGGAACAGGAATAGGGATAGTAACAAGAATAGTAACGAGCTAACAATGATAGTTACATACATATATAGGCAAAAAGAAACTACGGTATAAGAATTTTCTTCTCCTACAACTTTATGATCTTTGTAATTATCCTTCCTTTTACTTAAAACTTCTGGTGATCATAAACTACCCCAATCTTGCTAATACGTGTTATTGGAAACTATATCTTCATAGTCATTTTACTTCCTTTTAATTAAAACTTTCACTCAAATACTTCTCGAGATCACAAAGTACCAGAAGCTTGCTAGTACGTGTTATTGAAAACTTTTAATTAAATATTTCAAATAATGTTAATTACGAATTATTATGAAAGAAAGAATTATTGAAAAATTTCCTTAGTACTGATGGAAATGCTAGCCAGTGAAACACTTTTTAACGGACTGTAAACGGTTCCTTCTTCCACTAACACCAAAAACCTAGCCTCCCTCTCGTCTAAAGAAATCGGTTAACCGGTACGGGGCCGTATTCACGAACGGAATATCTTCCACCAGAATTTTTCTGTAATCTTCGTGCCGCTGCACTGAACCTTCTCCGGAACTGAAAACAAAAATTACAGTTCGTTATTAAGCGAGAGTCAACGGCGTTTACACACTGGATAGTAAGAGAACCAACTCGTGAATGTAGCGTGTTAAACCTCCTAGCAACAAAGAGACCAGGACTTGTCGAATCAGTTAAGGCAGAGGAAGGTGCCAGTGATCATAAGGCTGTGGCAGCAACTATGACTATAGGTATCTATCTCAAGGAAAATTAAGAAATGAGGAAAATATTTTTTTGCTAGCAAGAATGACAAGATGCATATTGTAGAATGTGTGAGTAGTCAACATTAGATACACAAGTCTCTGGACAAAGATGTGGAGCACAAATGGAAAATATTCAGAAGCATCATTTATAGACAAATATCTTCCGAGCAAGGCGTTAAGAGATGGGAAAGACCCACCGTCTTTTAAAAACCGTATTAGGAAAACGCTACGTAAGCAAAGACATCTTCATCACATGCCCAAGAAACGTCAAAATCTAGCTCTCAAAACAAAAACTGAACGAAGTGAAAATGAACATCAGTAGGGCAATGAGACAGGCGTTTAACGACTCTGACAGTAAAATTTTGCCAAAAGATTTTACTAAAAGCCCTTTAGGTTTTGGTCTGACGTACAATCAGTAAGCGTTTCGAAATCACCCATTCAGTCACTTAGAGTCCAAACAGGCACCGAGACGGAAGAAGACAGAGAGAAGGTCGAAATACTGAATACAGTCTTCCGAAATGGGTTCACTGCAGAAGATCGGTATATGATCCCACCTTCTATTCATCGCACGAACATCAAAATGGTAGGTATGGAGGTAACCGATCGCGGAACAGAAAAGGAGCTACAACGGCATACAAGGGAAGAACCTCAGGCACGGCCAACTGATTCATTTTTGACAGGTCTCTTGTGTATGTACAGAAAGTAAGGACTGTAACGTACTTCGGCTCATTACCTCCCACTTTTTGAGAAAATCGCCCTTAAATTTCGTGACACTAATCGCCTCAAAATTAACTGGACCGACAGATAATTTTAAACTCAGCATTTTTCATCATCATATATGTTGTACGCGAACATGTATTTTCCGCGAAATCAAGAAAAGGAACTTTTACAACAGCCGTTTTTACACGCATCAAGGTAAACACGATCCAGCGAAAGCGGCACAACGTTAGTGACCAAGACACATGGTCCATGAGCGGAGATTCCGTGTTCGATTCCAAGACGTATAGTGCATTTTTTACTTTTTGCATATGTAGCTTTCATCGTTCCGGAATTGTTTGGAATTGAAGGGTTCATAAGGTACATAAATCAATAGGGAGTAATAACACGGTAGGGGAATCAATTATCTCAGGCAGTTACAATAGTGGAGATGTAACCTTCTAAGCTTTGCTGTATGAAAACAGGTACGAAAAGGACTGCTGTGTATTCTTCACGAGGAACCACAGTAGCTGACCACGGGCCCCTTCGTCCATACCGAGAAGCGACGAAGTGTGAACGCAGATACAGGGACCCATTCTTGCATCTGGGACCCTTACCAGCTGGGACTGACGGAAGAGGTACAGAAGATGCAACGAAGAGCGGCGTGTTTCGCCACGGGGCAGCCGAGTCGGCGCGAGAGCGTTACAGAGATGCTCAACAGACTCCAGCGGCAGACTGTACAAGAGAGGCATTACGCATCACGCAGCGTTTACTGCTGAAATTTGGGAAGGGTACTTCCCAGGAAGCGTCGGACAACATA
Source organism: Schistocerca nitens (assembly GCF_023898315.1). Taxonomy (NCBI): domain Eukaryota; kingdom Metazoa; phylum Arthropoda; class Insecta; order Orthoptera; family Acrididae; genus Schistocerca; species Schistocerca nitens. The sequence goes on from NC_064624.1 coordinate 66,376,280, forward strand.
TTATTACTTCTCTCCACATACATCTCACGAAATGAGTACGACGAGAAAATTCCAGAAATTAGAGCCAACACAGAGTCTTACCGACCATCACTCTTCCAACGAGCCATTCACGAGTGGAACGGGGAAGGGGGGATCAGTTAGTGGTACCAGAAGTCCCCTCGGCCACACACCATCAGGTGACTTGCGGAGTATTAATGTAGATGTGTACGGCAAATTGTAAGATATATCTGTTTTCTGGCTGGTTTTTTCGTAGTGAAGAATACAGAGTGCCACATAAGCGCTGTATCAAATAGGGCAGTTGTAGGCGTAAGTTCATGGGTTGTAGAAAACAAACTTATGCTAAGTCAGAATAAGACTCAGTTTTTACAGTTTATGGTGAACAACTGAACTAAAACTGTCATTTTTTTCAGACATAATGGGCGTATCATTTGTCAGTCCGAACAGTCCAAATTCGTATGTGTACGGGTAGGTGGTGAGCTGATAGAGAGAGCGCACGTTCAGTATCTTGTTCAAAAAATTAATAGTGTTGTATATATCACTAGATGAGTATTATCCATTTTCAATAAACTACCATAAGAATTAAAAAGTCTTAGCAGGAACCCCGCACTTTTAAGTCTGATCTGAAGAATTTTCATGACTCACTCCTTCTGCACTGACGTGACTCCTTGTACAAAAATTAAGCAAATTCATGTGTTGTGTTGTTGATTACGCTACATATTACTTAGCGGCTTGACATCTGGGTACTAGTCATGTAAATTTTGTCTGTTATTAAGGTTTCAGACGTTAGTTTGATGTAGTGGCTCGTTCCATCACCTTAGACACTTGCTCCTTAGCCTAGACGTGTGAAACGAAACAAAAACAGATAAACGACTTACATCATATTAACCTAGTGAAAGATTCACCTTGACTGATCGACTTTACTGTTTTTATCCATGAAAGGGCATTACTCCAAAATCTTAAGTTTTCAGGAGCGAAAGAAAACATTCTGCGGTACATGGAATGTTACAGGATCGGGTTTCCCCTGTTTAAAGAACAGGACAAAATGGATAGTTTCCCATTAGTGCAGTTGCTAAGGTTTGCAATCCATTGGAAAAAAATAAGTCCAGAATGTTGGAATGAGGCCCTTTTCACGAATCAGTGATTCATATGCATCGACAAGTTATGTTTTACTAGTGTTTCAAATTGTTTCTTTTTTACCTGTTCAATTTCACAGTATTATAACTCTAAGCAAAGTTCATAAAATGGTTTCATCGATCATTATCATCAAAAGTAGCAGCAGCGGTAGTGTTACGTACAGGCCATTTCATCAAATCATCGTAGCAATACCTATATTCACGCTGAATGTAATCAAGTAAACGCTGAATGTCTTGAATTTTGTTCCTGTTAATAGCTACTTGTCCACAGTAAGTATTTTTAAAATTAAAAACAACGGACACTTCCGGAAATTAAACATCGGATGTATGCTTGTGCAATCATTCTACGTGCTTACACGTGACTGTAAGTTACGATGTTCAAAATGTATGAAGAAAAATGATTCAGATGGTTAGTACACCCATGACAGTTCACTGTTGCTGTATTTATAGCATTCTGTTCATAATTTCCAACTTACCTCTTTCTTTATCTCTTTGTTTTCTTGTTACTTTCATACTTTCGAAACCAGTAATATAAGTTATTTTACATTTCACAACGCAGATTCAGAAATAACAGCAATTGAACTACGAAAAGTGAAACGAAAGATAAGTGCACCAAGTGTTCGGTAGGTAGCATGCGAACATGATCACCATTGAAAGGGCGCTACTCCAGGAGCAGAGCTCTTTCATAAATGACGTCACTGTAACTCAATCGCATAAACACATTTACAGTATCTGGAAGAAAGCATATCTATGTGTATAGGATCTGTTACCTTTTGTAACACATTTGGTCAAAATTTGGAGTAAGGCTCATTCGAAACTGACTATATCAGTCAACTGTACCCTCTTACAGTAAACAAGAGAAATCGTCACGTGACGCAGTTGTCAAGAATACATGGTTCTCCTCAACGACCAACGCCGTTGCATAACAACGGTTTTAAACGAGTCGAAACGAGAGCAAGATGACTGTTCCTGTCCCCATTCGCAGCAAAGCCTCAAAAAACAACACGCAGCGGCGACAGCCGTAAGGCATCTGGTAAGACATCAACCAGCGCCTGATTTCTGCCAAAGCACGGGCATGGAATCGATTGCATCTCTCTGCTGATGCATAACATTAATTGTCGATTCTTGTCTGTTTAATAAATATGGAGGTCTTCGACACAGCACTTATATTCAGAGTAATTTAATTTTGAAAATTAGTCGAGCGTATTGTTGATACGAAACTGTCTAAGGCAGTTTGTGTAGGAGAAACAATAATTTTATCCATCTTTTAATTCCAGGATGATGGGGTGTCTGTAAATTACAAGTATAAACGCTCCTACGAAGCTGCCACGGCAAGCTCGTTTACATAATGATCGACAAGGTAAGGACATCGTCATGGTTTCTTGAAACACGCGTCCTCCGTGTTCCTACCGTAAGAATATTTATTTTTACAATCATTTCTACAGTATTGTAGATCAATTTCAGGCATTAAGTGCTATTTTGGTTCAATTCTAGTGTCTTGTTCCATCTGTCAGCTTAAACCAGTAACGTCGTGTTTGCCATAATGGGTTTACGATGCGGAAGGTGGAAAGTCCTGTTATTAAATGTTATTTGTGGTTGTCTTAGTAACCGATGTAAACCATGCTGTTTATTGTAAATATGTCACGATCTCCGAGAGTGTTGTTAGGCGGCAACCTAAGGGCACAGCCTAAACTTCTGCTAGTGAATCAAGCAGCAATCGTATTTGTAATCTCGGATTTCGTAAAATAATTTGGCTACAGTTTTCTGAATAATACATGATATCCGAAGATGAGGCTCTGCAGGAGTCTAAGAGGACAACATAAACTGCTGCGAATGGAACGATTAGCAGTCACGTTTATAAGCTTGCTTCTTACAAATATTTGGTTGTATTTTTTCGAAAATAGCATGATTTCTGAGCAGGAAGTTAAGGAGGAACTTAAAGGGACAGTTATATAGGTCAATTATAGTCCTCCAATCCACGGTACGTAGCTTTCGCTGAAATTTTGTTAAGTGTCTTGTTACTACTTTTACGTTTTTTTTTTTTTATCTCTGTACTTCAGCTACCTAGGTCAAGTTTAGTTTGCGATTAGTAAATTCCTTATTTATCGCAATAGTACAGAAGGTAACACCAAGAACAGAAATCCTGTAACAAAGAACTGCACTCACCTGCTGCAAAATCGCAGAATGTAATAAATTTTTACTGCTATCTAGAATTGAAATATGTAGCTGAATTCTAGTTACAGATTCCAGCATTTGTCACTTTTCCTTGAATTTACGTTAGTTTTGTAGTGCTTTTTCTTTTAGGAATGCTGTGTCGATTTCTCTTTATTTCCTGCTCATGTCCTCCTTAAATTTCGTATTTTTTTATTACTGGATTTGCCAACTTATAGATAGCTTAGGACCTAAGACAATGGGACAATATTTTTCTTCTTCCCAGAACCTCTTTATGCATTGTCTGACGGCCTGCCTCTGTCCATTTGCCATCAATCCTGTAGGTTGTGAATTTTGTAGTCAGATGAGAAATTTTTTAGTATTGATCAGTAGCCTGATATTTTCCCTGTCCTGTCTGGTGTCTTCTGTGACGTTTAGTTTTCTCAAATCATTTCTTGTCTCTTCCAGCTGTCTCATGGTGTTTTTTGAAGTGAAAATGAAATTAAAAACTTTCATCTTTAGTCTGTTGTCACTCATTCTGTAAATGTGAGCGTAAAACTTTAATCTCCTCTTCCTTATTGTGTCTGTCATTTTTCTATGTCTCCACACAGCTCTTCACTTCTCCTCTCCGTCAAGTTGATGACTTTGTTCTTTTGTGGCCCTGAAGCTTTTCTGCTTTTCCACTTCTTGTTCACCTCTTGTACTCAGTGTTAGGCATTCAGATCTGCACAGCGCATCTCGTTTAAGCACTACTGTGTAAATTTTTGCCCGGAACGATACTGATCTTTTGTTATCTGTATTTGGGCGAGTTTGTCTGATAGTTCCATTTTCCTCGATCTTTCTTTATTTGTAGTGTTATCTAACCGATTTGATTGTATCCACTTCTAACGCCGGAAATGCATATCCTCCTATTTCCATCTATTGTACTATAAATTTTTTCCTTCTTTTGTCACCTGAAGATATGACACTTCTGTGGCTCCACGCGGCAGAGTTAACTCTACCAAAGATCCTAAACACTTTGGTTCTCCACACGACCTATCGATGTAACCGTTCGATAGCATAGTTTTCCGTAACCAAGACCCAGTGCAAAAATACAAATTATACAATTATACATCGACATAAATGCATATATGTATATATATATAGGTCGTGTGGAGAACCAAAGTGTTTAGGATCTTTGGTAGAGTTAACTCTGCCGCGTGGAGCGCGGGCAGAGCAGAGTCTGCCGGGAGTAGGGCGGTGGAGCAGGTGTGTTGAGTGATGCTCCCACGAGTTGCCGCGCTTTAGGGGTTTGGCAGCATGTAATTGCGCTCGACTTGCTATGACAGTTTGTGGCATGGTGTCACGGACGGGAAGCATTAGGTGGCGCACATCAAGAGCCCGTTTCGCCTGGTGACAGCGTCGAGAAGAAGGCACGCCAACATTCAGCTTCTGCAACAGCGACAGCCGACAATGAGTGACTATCGCCACCTCCTGGATCGACGACTTCAAACCTTCATCAACCAACAAGGAAGACTGGAAGCACGTAAAGTTTTAGAACTGTATGGCAGACCTCAGCTTAAAAAATTGTTCCATTTGCGTCACATAACTACAGCAACTTAGCATGAACATTTGTTACTCATTGTCCCAATTGCATTACCAAGCAGGGTCCCCCATTCGGATCTCTGGGCGGGGACTACCCAGGAGGACGATGTTATCAGGAGAAAGAAAACTGGCGTTCTACGGATCGGAGCGTGGAATGTCAGATCCCTTAATCGGGCAGGCAGGTTAGAAAATTTAAAAAGGGAAATGGATAGGTTAAAGTTGGATATAGTGGCAATTAGTGAAGTTCGGTGGCAGGAGGAACAAGACTTTGGTCAGGTGAATACAGGGTTATAAATACAAAATCAAATAGGGATAATGCAGGAGTAGGTTTAATAATGAATAAAACAATAGGAATGCGGGTAAGCTACTACAAACAGCACAGCGAACGCATAGTTGTGGCCAAGATAGACACGAAGCCCATGCCTACAACAGTAGTATAAGTCTATACGCCAACTAGCTCAGCAGATGACGAAGAAATTGATGAAATGTATGATGAAATAAAAAGAATTATTCAGATAGTGAAGGGAGACGAAAATTTAATAGTCATTGGTGACTGGAATTCGGTAGTAGGAAAAGGGAGAGAAGGAAACGTAGTAGGTGCATATGGATTGGGGGTAAGAAATGAAAGAGGAAGCCACCTGGTAGAATTTGAAGCAGAGCATAACTTAATCATAGCTAACACTTGGTTCAAGAATCATCGAAGAAGGTTGTATACATGGAAGAACCCTGGAGATAATAAAAGGTATCAGGTAGATTATATAATGGTAAGACAGAGATTTAGGAACCAGGTTTTAAATTGTAAGACATTTCCAGGGGCAGATGTGGACTCTGACCACAATCTATTGGTTATGAACTGTAGATTAAAACTAAAGAAACTGCAAAAAGGTGGGAATTTAAGGAGATGGGACCTGCATAAACTGACTAAACCAGTGGTTGCACAGAGTTTCAGGGAGAGCGTAAGGGAACAACTGACAAGACTGGGGGAAAGACATACAGTAGAAGAAGAATGGGTAGCTTTGAGGGATGAAGTAGTAAAGGCATCAGAGGATCTAGTAGGTAAAAAGATGAGGCCTAATAGAAATTCTTGGGTGACAGAAGAAATATTGAATTTAATTGACGAAAGGAGAAAATATAAAAATGCGGTAAATGAAGCAGGCAAAAAGGGATACAAACGTCTCAAAAATGAGATCGACAGGAAGTGCAAAATGGCTAAGCAGGCATGGCTAGAGGACAAATGTAAGGATGTAGAGGCTTATCTCACTAGAGGTGATAGATACTGCCTACAGGATAATTAAAGAGACCTTTGACGAAAAGAAAGCCACAGATCGAGGACAATGGGATTATAGAACCTCTCATGACCTTTCCTGAGATCACACAGAAGAGAATCGGTGAGAGCCCATCGCCCTGCCGAACTCCTGTTTCAATTACGAAAGCTTCAGAAACTTCTCCTAGGAATGTAACTTTTGAAGTTGTGTCTGTACGTGTGTGATTGACTGTCTGCTGGTTCTGTCAACACCTGCTTCTCCCAGTGTTAAGTATACTGTCTGTTCTTCTACAGAATCGTAGGCTCTTTTGAAATCAGTGAATGTAACGACTGTGTTGTTTTGCATTGTTCCGATCCTGAGGACTGTTTTCTTGTTACGAATTTGCTCTGGGCAAAAACTGTCTTTCGTCAACCCCGCTTGGTACTCTCCAGTTGTGTGTTCTGCTTGGTCTTCTGTCTCAGTCAGCAGAGGTCCCAGTAGAGAGCTCGGTAAGTTTGGGTGTGTGTCTTGTCCCCCTTATTTTCTGGCGGAGGGATTACGGTTTGCTTCCAGTCGTCCGGTGCTCCTCCTTTTCTCCCAGGAGTATCTCGTAACCTCGTAAACGGTCTCAGCTGCCCACCTCCTCCTAGTTATCACATCTCAGTGCACACGAGTTCCCAGCCCACTGTCTGCTCTTCTGTCAGGCAATCCGTCCTTGCAATATGTACATTCCGCATATTCGTCGTCTTCGGATGTTTCATTTTCTGTAGAGTAAATTTGCTTTTCTTTGGTATGCCTCTTCTGTAACTGAAGAGATGTTCCTTGTACTTACTCTTTCTTCTTCTCTTTCCCAGCGAGCAACCTGATATTTGCTCTATTCTCTGTAGCTTCTTTAACTTGCATCGATTTTTTGGCCACTTCATGTACCTCATTCAACTAGGGAGATGATGTGGGAATAGCGGTTGACCTCTTTTTCTCTTCACTCTTTGCTGCTCGAATGTAGCTCTGAGTGCTGGTGTAACATTCTCCGGGCTAAACGTAGACAAGGTTGGCCCAGTGGAGTTACTAATGGATGAATTTGGAGTATCAGGCATCAAAGAGTAGTGACGTGTTTGTTGCAACTCAGTAGTTTGTAATCTGGCACTGCAGTTACCTTGCACGAGGTCGCGAGGTGCGTCTGGGGAGTCAGTGGGTTTGGCTGAACGGTGGGCTGGAGGCTTCTCAGTGGCGGTGGCTGTCGCCTCAGTCGGAATACCAGTCGTCGCAGCTGGTAGCGAGTCACTGTCAGACTTCTCGAGCCCTTTCATTGCAATTCTCATGTTGGCAGCAAACACGTAGGACGAGATTTGCCACAGTATGACAACTATCCCCAGGCTCAACCTTAACCTCATTCTCAGTTCGTCATCGTAATACGAGTTTAAGGATTTCGTAAGCCTGTGCACCTGTGTTGAAGTAAAGTGATTTGTGTTTGAATGTTGTGAAACAGAGCAGAAAAATTCGATTAATAATGTATAATGAAAGGTGTAAGGATATTAGAAAAGAGTGTGAAGAGGAATGAAGGTAAAATTTTTTATTTGGTGGGACAGTAACCGCGCGTAGTTAGATCCATTGTTGAACTGGACAGTCAAATCAGGAAACTGCGAATTTTCATTAAAGATCCTTTAATTTTCAGTGTAAGGGTTGGTTCCTGTGTATCAATTATTTGTCCAGCATTTGTGAGAGTATGCGTTTGATAGCAATGTTCCATTTTGTCAATGTTAATGCGTGTTGTAACGTGAATTTCATACGATTAATAATATATCAGATAATGTAAAAACAGATTGTTAAAGTAATATATCGCCTAAGAGCATTGTTCACATCCTCGATCCAACTAATTTTTATTTAAAGGAGTGTCTCACTCAGTGATGTGTACAAAATAGTTTACTTGCTGTCTGGAGCATTGCACTAGGCTCTCAGTAACTGTAGCCCGAAATTTGCAACTGGTGCGCAGAGCGCGGCAAGCACCACGTTTCCAAACAATTACATACTGTAACGAAAATATATCACCTTGTAGTGTGTTTGCTACGAAATTTATCAACGCAGAGAGATCAGTTCGTGAATAGCAAGGGGACCACTTTGTTTTTATCAAAAAATTAATAGTAAAGTAGAGGATTTAATCACTTTGCTCATTTTTACAATATGAACACAGTAACACGTGTTCATAGAGACATAGCGACACGTTACTGCAGGAAAAAGAACTTGTACCATCCGGTTATCAGAATACAAATTGACTCACATGACTTTACAGCAGTAACGGACTATGGCTCTCTAGTTACACGGATCTGTGATGCAGCATGTAATAAACGCAATGTGACTAATTCTTGCCCTACAACCCCATTACAAAAGACTAAAGTTAGAGGAGCAGTTTCAGGAAAAGGAGTAGCTGTAAATCGACAGACATGATTAAAATTTACTGTTCATGGCGACACATTTTATGCAAATTTTTGGATCGTCCCACTTTTAACAACTGAAGTTATGCTAGGTATGGATTTCTTGGCAGAACATGAAGCGATTTTGGACTTTAAAGATCCTTCTATTCTACTACGCGACAATAACGAGCAAGTAGCGCTGTAGATTCTGCAGAGCATTTCAATGGACGAACAGGATATTAACGGATTATAACTTTGTTCATACACAAAGAATACACAATGGTATACGCCACTTTTCACTGACACGTCTTTTGCTACCGACAGTGGAGATGAAGAATTTAACTTCGATGTTTCGCAGAAAATCAAAGCAAAGGTAGACAGCAACAGACGAACCAAATAACCCACTGAATGGGACAGATATTTCAGAATACCATTAATTCAATTCCTAATGAGTCAACTTTGCTCTCGCCACATTTAGCTTCGAATGATAAAAATCCACCAGACAAATAAAAGAACTTGTTTCTTTCTCCAAGTGTTACTGTTTATGTCATTGATTGACACTGAAATTACTAATATAAAAAAGGCAGCTGAAAAGAGGAAAATGCTACAAAAGAAGATATCTCACACTAGGAAATTGAAAGTTGGACAAAAAGTTTTAGTTCGAGCACACCCACTATCTTGTAAAGCAAAGAACAATGTCAGAAAATTGTATTACTTTATAACGGACCATTTCGGGTTAGAAGAGTTCCACTTCCGAACGTAGTACATCTTGAAACATCCAGAACGAAAGCTTGGAGAGGTCTTCATCACATCACCAATACGAAACCGTTCATTGACTAATTATTTGACTTTCCACACCATTGATAGATAACAGTTACCTTCTGACAAGACGTATTTTATCTTTATACGATATCAGCCATTTGTATGTAATAGCTTTTTCTACAGGTATTCTTTTATTGACATGTGTGCCTAAATGACAATAACAATTATTCTCATGCAGTACTATAAGTACAAGCCATTTCGTATGTTTATCACTGTTATGTGTTATCACTTTTATGTAACAGATTCAATTATTTTTACGGAGCATATACCACGTCATTTTCTAACATAACGGACCCAGATCTTTACAATACATCATTTTACATGTAGATATTACGTAAAAGAAGACCGCAATGATGTCAAATGCAGAGGCATCACAGAAGAAATAAGCAACATGAGAAACAATAACATAGAATTTTGCGCGTCATAATGCATCTTCTCTTACAGGCTAACGTACAGAAGTAGTCCATAACGGAATCAGGATAGCGCTGATAAAACTAGTACAGTATATATATTTTCACAGGTATGACATGTACTGTCAATAATCGGAGGAGATATTTAATTTCAGTGTCTTGCACTGAGATACTCTAACCCTGAGATATAAGCAAGGTGTCTTCATTGACTGTATGAAATTTACTAAAGGTGTCTTATGTGAAGGCCGGCCTCAGTGGCCGAGCGCTTCTAGGCGCTTTAGTCTGGAGCCGCACGACCGCTACAGTCGCAGGTTCGAATCCGGCTTCGGGCATGCATGTGTGTGATATCGTAAGGTTAGTTAGGTTTAAGTAGTTCTATCTTCTAGGGGACTGATGACCTCAATGTTAAGTCCCACAGTGCTCAGAGCAATTTGAACCATTCGTATGTGAAGTGAAGACTTAAGGATTAATTACAGACGATGTTTGTGTAGCAATGATTAATGGATTTTTATAAGAACGATATGATGAGATAATAAGAAGTGAGGATTGCAAGCCTTTTATGATTATTATGTAGACGTTAATGATTTGTGATATGAAGTGTGGCATATTGGTCTTAGGGATTGTTAGGGATTGCGTGATGATTTTACCCTTGGTGCATGCTTCTCTGATTGTTTTTTAGTGTGTTTCTCGGACGACGAGTATTTCTAGTGGTTTGCGATAAAGTGTTGCAAAACGATAATACAAAGCTATGACGTTACGGGAAGATAAACACTTTCTTTCAAAAATATGCATTTTTTTGTTTGTGAACAGCAACGTGAAGGACTGAAGACGCTTATTGCCATGTACTTGCTTTGATGGATTTGTGACTTTGCTTGCATTAATGGATCTTTTCTCATCCACAGAATAATATCATTTCTAATTCTTTTTCGACTATAGTTAACCGACTCTATCGGAAATAGATAACTCATTAATTACACTACAGGCCATTAAAATTACTACACCAAGAAGAAATGCAGATGATAAACGGGTATCCATTGGACAAATATATTATACTAGAACTGACATGCGATTACATTTTCGCGCAATTTGGCTGCATAGATCCTGAGAAATCAGTACCCAGAACAACCACCTCTGGCCGTAATAACGGCCTTGATACGCCTGGGCATTGAGTCAATCAGAGCTTGGATGGCGTGTACAGGTACAGCTGCCCATGCGGCTTCAACACGATACTACAGTTCATCAAGAGTAGTGACTGGCGTATTGTGGCGAGACAGTTCCTCGTTTTCCATGGGTGAGAGATGTGGAGAATGTGCTGGCCAGGGCAGCAGTCGAACATTTTCTGTACCCAGAAAGGCCCGTACAGGACCTGCAACATACAGTCGTGCATTATCCTGCTGAAATGTAGGGTTTCACAGGGATCGAATGAAGGGTAGAGCCACTGGTCGTAATACATCTGGAATGTAACGTCCACTGTTCAAAGTGCCGTCAATGCGAACAAGAGGTGACCGAGAGGTGTAACCAATGGCACCCCATCCCATCATACCAGGTGATACGCCAGTATGGCGATAACGAATACACGCTTCCAATGTGCGTTCACCGCGATGTCGCCAAACACGGATGCGACCATGATGATGCTGTAAACAGAACCTGAGTTCATCCGAAAAAATGACGTTTTGCCATTCGTGCACCGAGGTTCGCTGTTGAGTACACCATCGCAGGCGCTCCTGTCTGTGATGCAGCGTCAAGGGTAACAGCAGCCACAGTCTCCGAGCTGATAGTCCATGCTGCTGCAAACGTAGTCGAACTGTTCGTGTAGATGGTTGTTGTGTCGCAAACGTCCCCATCTGTTGACTCAGGGATCGAGTCGTGGCTGCACAATCCGTTACAGCCATGCTGATAAGATGCCTGTCATCTCGACTGCTAGTGATACGAGGCCTTTGGGATCCAGCACGGCGTTCCGTATTACCCTCCTAAACCCACCGACTCCATATTCTGCTAACAGTCATTGGATCTCGACCAACACGAGCAGCAATGTCGCGATAAGATAAACCGCAATCGCTATAGGCTGCAATCCGATCTTTATCAAAGTCGGAAACGTGATGGTACGCATTTCTGCTCCTTACACAAGGAATCACAACAACGTTTCGCCAGGGAACGCCGGTCAACTGCTGTTTGTGTATGAGAAATCGGTCGTCATGTCAACTCGTTGTAGGTGTCGCCAACGGCGCCAACCTTGTGTGAATGCTCTGAAAAGCTAGTCATTTGCATATCACAGCATCTTCTTCCTGTCGGTTAAATTTAGCGTCTGTAGCACGTCATCTTCGTGGTGTAGCAATTTTAATGGGCAGTAGTGTATTTTCATTCTGTATATTGACTCTGCACGCTGCAGGCTCAAGAAAACGATCGCTGAGGGTATGACGCGAGCCACTGCCCTGTTGTCTACCAGCTTGGTGACCTCGTCTGGATCTTCACTCCTGTTCGGAAGGTTGGTCTCTCTGAGAAGCTCCTCAGGCCCTACTTTGGACCTTATAAAGACCCCGACACAAGACGACGAAAGATCATAGATACGGTCCACGTCCTTCGAATGAAGCCCTATAAGGATCCTGCAACCCAGGGTAAATTCGAAGCTCCGGCGAGAGGCAACAAGCGGAAAGGTGACGAAGAGCGTAGCGGCTAACGAAGTTCTAAGAAGATCACTGCAAGGGTGAGAATCAGTCATCAGGATGATTCGTTCTCGGACTAGGACGATGTAACATCGAGACGATGTTCTCTTAAGGATTGAGAAATGTCGCGGAAGAAGCTGAGTAGCAGCGTGGTGTGGTTGTTATGATACTAAACTGTTGCAAGGAGGGTCATGAGTTCTAAACTCACGTGGACCGTACAATTTTAAATTCTATATTCGGTTCGAGTACATTCTAGAAGTATCCACAAATGTGAAGAATCGTTGTACTGGAATGTTCTGTAGCATTATATATACTGTATGTGTTGTGGCCGGAGGCAGTTTGCTCCATGCTGTTGTAAGTGCAAGTGCTGAATATACCTTCGTTAAGTGAAGTTAGTGTTCGTTATTCATCTACTTACACCTTCTTCTACGTGACAATATGCTAGGTTTTCAGTTATTCATAGGATCCTCTTGTTGTTAGACATGATCTTCTTAGATTGATTGCTTGTCATTATCTATCCCTGCACTGCATGTTCAAGTTCTGGGTGAACGAGTATTTGATGTGTAAACAATGTCACTGGTTGAGCATATAGTGTGTTTCTGTAGTAGTGTAAGATGTCGTGGTCTCCTGACTTTCATTGCTTACATATTCCGCCCTCACAATCATATTCCATACATCAAGACGCTTCATTCGAACCCAAACTCGATAAAATAAATTCAATGTTGTATTAATTCATGTAAATGTTATGCAAATAACAAGTAAGCGCACCGTGGTTGAAATACTCGAGGTTGGCGTGCACACATACATTCCAGACACGACGGTCACAGGAGCTTTTAGTTCAAGAGAGGCAGACCACATGCCGGGAGGCCGGTCCATTCAGAGAACTAGTCAACCTCGACTGCCCATGCAGCGGACAGCGTTTGCCCGAGTGAAAGGAAGAACGACCCCGTGTTCGGCTTAAAAGCAAATTCCGCTACATTGCGTGGGAGCGCCCAGCCTATGCATTCTTTATAAATATAGCAGGCAGTTTCAGAGATTTTCACAGGGAGACAACAAACGCCAAACGCCGATGCTACAGATTTCCGGATTGGTCGCCTTAAACGAAACGTCATTCTCCCGTTTTAGAAGAGCAATGCTGATTGCCAGACGATAATCCTGACGCCTTGAGCTGAAGGAGTAATGGAAGAGGCCTAAAGATATACCCCTTCACGTTTGGCGTGGAGAGGGGCTGTTTCGTTGTCGCTCTTGGAGCGAGAACACGTAACGAGAGCGTGTGCGCTCGTACATGTACTCAAAGAGCGAGGAACAAGTCTCTCCTCAGCACTTCTCTGGGAGAGCACCTCTGTCAAGAGCGAATCGGAGTATGACTCTATTGAGTCCTTGCGATTAATCGATGTTCACTATGTTGGCCGCCACACTTATTGTGCGGTGTGAACAGACAGAGTTATAGTTACACTCCTGCGAGCGAATTTTTGAGTGGCATCGTGGTGGACTGGTTATCTGACCGGTGTACCACGCCAATAGTTAAACTAGGGGCGAATAGGAGTCCTTGACTTCATCAAGGCGTAGGGAGAGTTTGATTGGCGAAGGTCAATCCACATAGAACGAGAGTTACCTTATTTGTCAGCAGCAAGTAGCGCAGACAGCAGTCATTGCAGCTTACGGTATTGTGCGCTACAGCTCTTGCCAGCCCCATATTTCCTCCACAACAGTACACTTCACTGCATTTCACACGCGACAGCCTTGACCGTACCTAGCAACGTTCTTACGGATAATTATTCAAGTTGAGAAGGCGCGGCTCTGACCCATTCTGCCAAGTCAATAATCATCTTAAACTTTGTATATAAATTTCATTAGCGAATCCCATCCTTGAGAGGTAACTTCACATTCTGAAAAGAACCCGGAAATAACTTGTTCACTTCATAACTAAAATTGCCAATGTGATTTTTCAGAATTTTTGCAAACACATAATAATTTTCGTTAGTTTCATGTTTTTCTTACACTAACTAGCACTACTTGAGTACCCAAGTATCCCACTAGTAAGAAATGTTGTGAATTTTTGTGTCATTTCCTTAGAGTGGACGACTCCAGAAGATAATTATTGCTGAAAGTTTTTGAGGCATTTCTCTTTAGAACGTTAAGAGCGTCTTTCTGACTTCTGTAGTAGTGTGGAGGTGGAAATTGCATCTTGCAGGAGCCACAGGGTCTCTCAGATTAATTCGTTGCGCAGAATAACAGAATATCAGATCAACCCCCTTTTGCTCACAGTGTTTGTTACGCTATCATATAAGCATACACTAAAGGATCCTTCTTTCTATGTATTGGCAATACATTACATTTGTCTATGTTAAGGGTCAGTTGCCATTCCCTGCACCAAGTGCCTATCTGCTGCAGATCTTCCTGCATTTCGCTGCAATTTTCTAATGCTGCAACTTCTCTGTATACTACAGCATCATCCGCGAAAAGCCGCTTGGAACTTCCGACACTATCTAATAGGTCGTTTGTATATATTGTGAAAAGCAATGACCCTATAACACTCCCCTGAGGCACGCCAGACGTTACTTTAACGTCTGTAGACGTCATTGAGAGCAACAGACTGTGTTCTGTTTGCTAAAAACTCTTCAATCCAGCCACACAGCTGGTCTGATATTCCATAGGCTCTTACTTTGTTTATCAGGTGACAGTGCGGAACTGTATCGAGCGCCTTCCGGAAGTCAAGGAAAATGGCATCTACCTGGGAGCCTGTATCTAATATTTTCTGCGTCTCATGAACAAATAAAGCGAGTTGCGTCTCACACGATCGCTGTTTCCGGAATCCATGTTGATTCCTACAGAGTAGATTCTGGGTTTCCAGAAATGACATGATACGCGAGCAAGAAACATGTTCTAGAATTCTACAACACATCGATGTCAGAGATATAGGCCTATAGTTTTGTGCATCTGCTCGACGACCCTTCTCGAAGACTGGGACTACCTGTGCTCTTTTCCAATCATTTGCAACCTTCCGTTCCTCTGGAGACTTGCGGTACACGGCTGTTAGAAAGGGGGCAAGTTCTTTAGCGTACTGTGTGTAGAATCCAATTGGTATCCCGTCAGGTCCAGTGGACTTTCCTCTGTTGAGTGATTTCAGTTGCTTTTCTATTCCTTGGACACTTATTTCGATGTCAGCCATTTTTTTGTTCGTGCGAGGACTTAGAGAAGGACCTGCAGTGCGGTCTCCCTCTGTGAAACAGCTTTGGAAAAAGGTGTTTAGTATTTCAGCCTTACGCGTGTCATCCTCTGTTTCAATGTTCAATGCCGTTATCATCCCAGAGTGTCTGGAAATGCCATTTCGATCCACTTACTGATTTAACGTAAGACCAGAACTTCCTAGGATTTTCTGTCAAGTCGGTACATAGGATTTTGCTTTCGAATTCACTGAACGCTTCACACATAGCCCTTCTTACGCTAACTTTGACATCGTTTAGCTTCTGTTTGTCTGAGACGTTAAGTCTGCAGCGAAGCTCTCTTTGCTTTCGCAGTAGTTTCGTAACTTTGTTGTTGAACCACGGTGGGTTTTTTCCCGTCCCTCACAATTTTACTCGGCACGTACCTGTCTAAAACGCATTTTACGATCGCCTTGCACTTTTTCCATAAACACTCAACATTGTCAGTCTCGGAACAGAAATTTTCGTTTTGATCTGTTAGGTAGTTTGAAATCTGCTTCTATTACTCTTGCTAAACTGATAAACCTTCATCCCTGTTTTTATATTCCTATGTTTGTCTGAGAGGTTTTGGCTGCGTTTAAGTTTGCAGTGAAGCTCTCTTTGCTTTCGCAGTAGTTTTCTAAGTTTGTTGTTGAACCACGGTGGGTTTTACCCGTCCCTCACAGTTGTACTCGGCACGTACCTGTCTAGACCACATTTTATAATTGCCTTGAACTTTTTCCATAAACACTCAACAATGTCAGTGTCGGAACAGATATTTTCGTTTTGATCTGTTTGGTAGTCTGGAATCTGCCTCCTATTACTCTTGCTAAACAGATACACCTTCGCCGGCCGGTGTGGCCGAGCGGTTCTAGGCGCGTCAGTCTGGAACCGCGCGACCGCTACGGTCGCAGGTTCGAATCCTGCCTCGGGCTTGGGTGTGTGTGATGTCCTTAGGTTAGTTAGGTTTAAGTAGTTCTATGTTCTAGGGGACTGATGACCTCAGATGTTAAGTCCCATAATGCTGAGAGCCATTTGAACCATTTTTTGAGATAAACATTTCTCCCTTTTTCTTATATTCCTATTAGTTCCATATTCAGGGTTCTTACAAGGGAACATCCCGATCAGAACCCCTCAGATTTATTTATAAGTTGGCATAGTGGACAGGCCTTGAAAAACTGAACACAGATCAATCGAGAAAAGAGGAAGAAGTTGTGTGGAACTATGAAAAAATGAGCAAATATACAAAATGAGTAGTCCATCTGTATGATAGGCAACATTAAGGAGAATCTGAGCTCAGGAGCGCCGTGGTCGCGTGGTTAGCGTGAGGAGCTGCGGAATGAGAGGTCTTTGGTTCAAGTCTTCCCTCGAGTGAAAAGTTTACATTCTTTATTTTCGCAAAGTTATGATCTGTCCGTTCGTTCATTGGCGTCTCTGTTCACTGTAATAAGTTTAGTGTCTGTGTTTGGCGACCGCACCGGAAAACCGTGCGATTAGTAGACGAAAGGGCGTGCCTCCCCAATCGGAACCGAAAGCATTTGATCGCAAGGTCATAGGTCAACCGATTCCTCCACAGGAAATATTCATTGACCTTGTTATTGAAGTCGCGAGCTATATTTGCTGGATTTATATTGCCCACGGAATACATCTCACGTATTTAATGCACTCTCATTCAACGTAGCGAACAGTCAACTGGAAGCCAGGGAGCCTCGTTAGCAGGAATACTCTCTCTTTCGTGCGCTGTAGTCGACTAACGTCGTGTGTTTCGATGTTTGTTTAGATGTAGCGTCCCCATACTACGGTGCAGTTACCTCGCATCGGACGGACGGACGGACATATAATAATTGCCTGAAAATAAAAAATTAAACTTTTCACTCGTGGGGAAGACTTGAAGCCAGGACCTATCGTTTCGCAGCTGCTCACGCTAACCACGGGACCACGGTGCTCCGAAGCTCACACTCTCCTTGATGTTGCCTATCTTGCTCAAGGACTACTCAGTTTGTATATTTTGCTTATTTTTTTTCATGGTTCCACACAACTTCTTCCTGTTTCCTCGATTGATCTGTGTTCAGTTTTTCAAAGCCTATCCACTGTGCCAACTTATAACTAAATCTGATGGGGGGGTGCGATGGGGAGGTTCGCTTGTTAGAGCCATTTGAACCATTTCGCTACATATGATGTTACGTATAATCTCACTCAGGTCGCACTTCGACTCTAAAGAAGGCCACGCCTGCAGATTTTTTATGCGTAAACTAGCGTTTTCGGAGACGCTCCGTCACGTGTGAGAGTGGAACTAGTTGTCACCCTAAAAGCGTGCGGCAGACGCTCGGATGAATGGACAAGCGCGCCGGCTGCCAGTCAGTGTCACTGTGGCGGTGGTCCGGGCGGGTGACGCCACGCCCGCTGTGGTTGGCTCAGCCTGCGGAAAGGCTTCCGCCCCCCCCCCCCCCCCCTACACCAGGCCTCTCGCACTCGGCGCGTTCGCGGCTCAGCCTCGACAGCCGGCGATGCATCCAGGGAGCGCGGCCGCTTCCCTGCTGGTCCTGCTGGCGGCCAACCACTCCTCGCTGCTCCGCTGCGCCTGCGACCACTTCGCCAACGTCACCGACGTCGACGGCCGAGGCGGACTCAGTCACAGTCAAGCGGAGATATGGACAAACTACTGTCTCCACCAGAGTGAGTACTCTGACCTACAGTAGGCGTCCACGCCACGTCACGGGCTGTGCAGTTTTGCAACTACTAACACGCGGCTCGGCTTGCGCACACTTTTTATGAAGGAGGGTGAAACATTCTCTGCCCGGCAGTGCAGGACTGTGTTTGTAGCGGGCGAAAATGCTCTTTGCTTTCACCCATTTAGGACTATGGAAATTGTCGGAGCCTCTTCCAGAGAGCATGTATCATGAGCTACAGGGTGTTTCAAAAATGACCGGTATATTTGAAACGGCAATAAAAACTAAACGAGCAGCGATTGAAATACACCGTTTGTTGCAATATGCTTGGGACAACAGTACATTTTCAGGCAGACAAACTTTCGAAATTACAGTAGTTATAATTTTCAACAACAGATGGCGCTGCGGTCTGGGAAACTCTATAGTACGATATTTTCCACATATCCACCATGCGTAGCAATAATATGGCGAGGTCTCTGAATGAAATTACCCGAAACCTTTGACAACGTGTCTGGCGGAATGGCTTCACATGCAGATGAGATGTACTGCTTCAGCTGTTCAATTGTTTCTGGATTCTGGCGGCACACCTGGTTTTTCAAGTGTCCCCACAGAAAGAAGTCACAGGGGTTCATGTCTGGCGAATAGGGAGGCCAATCCACGCCGCCTCCTGTATGTTTCGGATAGCCCAAAGCAATCACACGATCATCGAAATATTCATTCAGGAAATTAAAGACGTCGGCCGTGCGATGTGGCCGGGCACCATCTTGCATAAACCACGAGGTGTTCGCAGTGTCGTCTAAGGCAGTTTGTACCGCCACAAATTCACGAAGAATGTCCAGATAGCGTGATGCAGTAATCGTTTCGGATCTGAAAAATGGGCCAATGATTCCTTTGGAAGAAATGGCGGCGCAGACCAGTACTTTTTGAGCATGCAGGGACGATGGGACTGCAACATGGGGCTTTTCGGTTCCCCATATGCGCCAGTTCTGTTTATTGACGAAGCCGTCCAGGTAAAAATATGCTTCGTCAGTAAACCAAATGCTGCCCACATGCATATCGCCGTCATCAATCCTGTGCACTATATCGTTAGCGAATGTCTCTCGTGCAGCAATGGTAGCGGCGCTGAGGGGTTGCCGCGTTTGAATTTTGTATGGATAGAGGTGTAAACTCTGGCGCATGAGACGATACGTGGACGTTGGCGTCATTTGGACCGCAGCTGCAACACGGCGAACGGAAACCCGAGGCCGCTGTCGGATCACCTGCTGCACTAGCTGCGCATTGCCCTCTGTGGTTGCTGTACACGGTCGCCCTACCTTTCCAGCACGTTCATCCGTCACGTTCCCTGTCGGTTGAAATTTTTCAAACAGATCCTTTATTGTATCGCTTTTCGGTCCTTTGGTTACATTACACCTCCGTTGAAAACTTCGTCTTGCTGCAACAACACTGTGTTCTAGGCGGTGGAATTCCAACACCAGAAAAATCCTCTGTTCTAAGGAATAAACCATGTTGTCTACAGCACACTTGCACGTTGTGAACAACACACGCTTACAGCAGAAAGACGACGTACAGAATGGCGCACCCACAGACTGCTTTGTCTTCTATATCTTTCACATCACTTGCAGCACCATCTGTTGTTGAAAATTGTAACTACTGTAATTTCGAAAGTTTGTCCGCCTGAAAATGTACTGTTGTCCCAAGCATATTGCAACAAACGGTGTATTTCTATCGCTGCTCGTTTAGTTTTTATTGTCGTTTCAAATATACCGGTCATTTTTTAAACACCCTGTATCATAGACGAGATACTGGCATAAGTAAAGCTGTGAGGACGGGGCGTGAGTCGTGCTTCGGTAGCTCAGTTGGTAGAGCACTTTCGCTTGGAAGCCAAAGGTCCCGAGTTCGGGTCTCGGTCGGGCACACAGTTTTAATCTGCCAGGAAGTTTCATATCATGAGCTGTGATTTGCAACGTCTGAAAATTACCGATCTAGAGCTCTCATACCCTTTTCATGAGCAGAGAAGGTATCGCACGTCCGGCCCCGGATCTGACCACGAGGGCCGATGTGCCGGTCAGCCTGGACATGGTTTTTTAGGCGGTTTTCCACATCCTGCTAGGTGAATACCGGGCTGGTCCCCATGTACCGCCTCAGTTACACGGCTCGCTGACATCTCAACACATTCGCACTCTTCCATGGATTACACACGATGCAGACATTTCGGCTGCACTAATTCTGTCCCAGGGGGTACGGGGTGGCGGCAGGAAGGGCATCTGGCCACCCCTTAAAGATTAACATATTAAATCGGATTAACGATGGCTGACCCTGCGCAACTGCGGGACATATTTCAAGCGATAGATAGATAGATAGATAGGTAGACACATAGACAGATAGATAGAAGGTTTCGCAAGTGAGTGAGAATATGTGGAGGGTGGAGGGTGGCAAACACGATGGATAGCTTCTACATTAACAAAAGAATATCGTGTGAGGTTGTGGCATACCTTACGTTTTACTCACCTACTGAGATTCAGACATCACAATACAGGGCAATTCAAATTAAATACAGCGATGACAAGTGGCTGAGAAAATTTAATGTATAGCAGTACATCCCCAAGTATTATACAGAATGTAGAAAGAACTTCCCATTTCCGCAAGCGCAGTTAACCGGAAGCTGACGCATGCGAGGTGATACATAACGGAACTCGATGCGTGGCAGGAGACAGAATATTCGGCAATGTTAAAAAAATAAAGGGATACGAGAAAACATTTCTCAAGTGTATAAAAAATCACCTCGTAGTACAGCCCAAAGGACCTTAATTAAATATCGCTTCAAACTCTATGATACGTATTTTTAAAATTTTTTGTTTCAAAGTAATGCTTACATATTTCCCTTCGCGCCCCACCCACAGACCAGAATGGGATAAGGCAAATTTGTTGAAAACTTATTGCGTGAAATTGTACAGAATATCATGTTAAAACTATGACAAAGTTCTTTAATGAACTGCTTAGAGTAAGTAAAATAGAATCTTCAAAAAAATTATTTACAATAATAAAACAGTGTAATGTCATTTTGAAAAATGTACAATTATTTTTAACGCCTAGTACCAAGTTAATGTTACTTTACGTTACTAAATCCCATCGATTGTGCAGCAGCTGTATTTTCTGACTTGCGAATAAAGAACACAGATGCCCAGTAATAAGCCCAACAACCTATTAATGACCAGCTAGACAAGTTTCTCTCTCAAATCTCTGTGATAAGCCGGTTCTTTCTGCCAGTCGATAGGTTAATGACCTGGCAAAGAGATGAATGACTGTTGGGGTAAAGAGTCTGCTCTCTCCATTGACTACAGCTTCATTGCCACCTCGTATTCTTGTTCTGCACTGAACAAATTTTGAAATTTTCCATTTGTTCTGTCAACTCTGTACTTGGTATCATTCTTAGCTTTACGAATGTTCCTTTTCAGCGTTGATTTGGGAACTTTAAACTCCTTGGATACTTTTAAACCCCAATTCAGAAGGTAAAGGAGCTGTAACTGTCATTTCCATTGATTTAATGTCCCATTTCTTTATATCTGTCATTTAATACTTCACACTATCTAGTAAAGCAAGGGGGGAAAAATAAGTAATTACTTTGACATCTACTTGTGTCAAAGAATGACTGGCGAGGAAGTGACGCTGTAGCATTATTTCCGCTCCAAGAGCAGATTTCAGGTTAGAGACTTTTATGGACTGACGGATTTAGACCTATTATGTAGGTGACGCACGGGGAATTGCATGTACTTTAAGATTGCGTGTTATTCTGTGGCGTAAAGCTAACAGTTAACGGTTCGTCGTGCTTCGAAATTCACCGAAAGTTGTAAGAACGCAACTAAAAAAGGTAAAGAACACCCGTTCACTTACAACTCGCGCAGCACACAAACTCGAAATGGCTGTCGCAGCTTGTCATCCGTTTAGAGACACAGCCTCACGTCAATACAGCAGCTAGCAGCAGCGCTCTCCATCTTAGAAAACCGCACACATCCGTCGTGTCCCGCTATCGCGTTCTGCTCCGATTTCCCCTAACTGCAAGGCCCAGTGTCACAAGAGGAAATGGGGGAGTTCTCCGTGCTAGAATTTAAGAATAGTTGTTTCGTCATCCCATGGCAGAGAAGCTCCCGGCAGCGATACAATTAAGCGGCTTATCCAAATGCCGACAATGACGGATTGTGTCGGCAGTTTGGCGCAGCCTATGTTTGGGCAATGGAAGAAATACCGGCCGGTGTGAAACGGACTATCGCTGCCATCTTGTCAGTTTGAGCTAAGGATATCACGTTGAACACCTGTTGGTTACATACGGCTTTTTTAAACTTTCTTTTATATTTTCTGCAGTTCTTATCAAAATATCGCTAGTCGTTTGCAATACTATTTGCAGTTTCAAGCACCCAGTCAGAAGACTTCTTGCCTCCTTTCAGTCGTATTTGTCGGGGATCACTCTGAGAACGAGACACCACACAGTGAAAACTATAATTATTAACATCAATAACAATAATTCATTTTTGTTGTGGGCAACGTCAGGCAAAGCCACTCAGTCGCTGACCATATACCAGTCAAGTGAGCTTCAAATTTTGCTGAATAACTAGCTCCGCAGATAACGAAGAGATTGATGAAATGTGTGATGAGTTAAAGAAATTATTCAGACATTAAAGGGAGACGAAAACTTAATAGTATTGGGTGACTGGAATTCAATAGTAGGAAAAGGAAGAGAAGGAAACGCAGTAGTTGAATATGTAATGTGGATAAGGGATGAAAGATGAAGCCGCCTCGTAGAATTCCGCACAGAGCATAACTTCATCATAGCTAACACTTCGTTCAAGAATCATGAAAGAAGGTTTTATACATGGAAGAGGCCTGGAGATACTGGAAGGTTTCAGATGGATTATACAATGGTAAGATAGAGATTTAGGAACCAGGTTTTAAATTGTAAGACATTAACAGGGTCAGATGTGGACTCTGTTCACAATCTATTGGCTATAAACTGTAGATTAAAACTGAAGAAACTGCAAAAATTTGGGAATTTAAGAAGATGCGACCTGTATAAACTGATAGAACCAGAGGTTGTAAAGAGTTTCGGGGAGAGCATTACGGAACGATTGACAAGAATGGCGTAAAGAAATACAGTAGAAGAAGAATGGGTGGCTTTGAGTGATGAAACTGTGAAGCCAGCAGAGGATCAAGTAGGTAAAAATACGAGGGCTAGTAGAAATCATTGGGTAGCAGAAGAAATACTGAATTTAATTGATGAAAGGAGAAAATATAAAAATGCAGTAAATGAAGCAGGCAAAAAGGAATACAAACGTCTCAAAAATAAGATCTATAGGAAGTGCAAAATGGCTAAGCAGGGATGGCTAGAGGACAAATGTAAAGATGTAGATGCACATATCGCTAGAGATAAGATAGATACTGCCTACAGGAAAATTAAAGTGACCTTTGGAGAAAAGAGGACCACTTGCATGAGTATCAAGAGCTCAGATGGAAATCCAGTTCTAACCAAAGAAGGGAAAGCAGAAAGGTGAAAGGAGTATATAGAGGGTCTATACAAGGACGATGTACTTGAGGACAATATTATGGAAATGGAAGAGCATGTAGATGAAGATGATGTGGGAGATATGATACTGTGTGAAGAGTTTGACACAGGACTGGAAGACCTAAGACAAAACAAGGGCCCAGAAGTAGATAACTTTTCATTAGAGTTACTGATAGCCTTGGGTGAGCCATTCCTGACAAAACTCTACTATCTAGCGAGCAAGAGGTATGAAACAGGGGAAATACCCTCAAACTTTAACAGAAATAAAATAATTCTAATTCCAATGAAAGTAGGTGTTGACAGATGTGAAAATGTTTGTTGGAACACGTGAGGCAATACTGACCCTACGACTCATCTCAGAAGATAAATTAAGGAAAAGCAAACGTACGTTTCTAGCATTTGTAGCCTTAGAGAAAGCTTTTGACAATGTTGACTGGAATACTCTCTTTGAAATTCTGGAGGTGGCAGAGGTAAAATACAGGGAGCGAAAGGCTACTTACAATTTGCACGGAAACCAGATGGCAGTTATAAGAGTCGAGGGGTATAAAAGAGAAGCAGTGGTTGGGAAGGGAGTGAGTCAGAGTTGTCGCCTATCCCCGATATTATTCAATCTGTATATTGAGCAAGCAGTAAAGGAACTAAAAGAAAAATTTGGAGTAGGAATTAAATTCTATAGTGGGGAAATAAAAAATTTGAGGTTCGCCGATGACATCGCAATTCTGTCGGGAA
The DNA here is from genome assembly GCF_023898315.1 of Schistocerca nitens. Lineage (NCBI taxonomy): Eukaryota > Metazoa > Arthropoda > Insecta > Orthoptera > Acrididae > Schistocerca > Schistocerca nitens. Next base: position 66,400,832 of record NC_064624.1, read on the forward strand.
AAAACCTGGAAGAGCAATTGAACGGATTGGACGGCGTCTTGAAAGGAGGATATAAGATGAACATCAAGAAAAGCAAAACGAGGATAATGGAATACAGTGGAATTAATATAGGACAGCGAACGGCAGCGCGTTTGTTGCCTAACTGGCGAGATACCGACAGAAAGACGATGAAAATTACAGGCGAAATACAGTTCAGAGGCGCATCACAGTAATCAAAGCACGAAAACAACGATGTGCCCATTACACTGCACGGTCTACACTCTGTTCATCATAACAACAAACGTGATGTAAACATTACGCCATGTATCCTTCCGCATTGCTTGAATCTCATTGGACTTCGTTTCTCGTGAAGCGGAAGGCAAGCTGTGTCCACTACGATCACAACGATACGTTTTACGATACAAGGTGAAAAGTATTTAAACGACAAACTCTGGGAGGTTGTAGGGTACATCAAAAGAAATATTGCCGGCCGCTTGTGGCAGAGCGGTTCTAGGCGCTTCAATCTATAAATGCGCGACCGCTACGGTAGCAGGTTCGAATCCTGCCTCGTGCATGGATGTGTGTGATGTCCTTAGGTTAGTTAGGTTTAAGTAGTTCTAAGTTCTAGGCGACTGGTGAGATATTAAGTCCCATAGTGCTCAGAGCCATTTGAAGCAAAACAAATATTTTTCCCTAATGTCATTTTTTCCTATGAGGATTATTTAAACAGGTGGAGGCCGTATTACGCTCTTCAGTTGTTAGATGCCGTATTACGATCTTCAGTAGTTAGAGGTCGTATTACGCTCTTCAGTTGTAGTCAACTGCTGTCCACCAGTGTAGTAGTGCATTGTCTCTGTTTACTAATGGAGCGATACACCTGGAGTGAGTACACTGGTATGGTTAGTGTGTACTACGTAGCGCACCACAACGGACGAGCTGCACAGCGGGTCTATCAACAACAATATCCTAATCGCCGTATCCCGCATCATACGACCTCTGCCGCTGTGTACCGACGTCTGCGTGAGACCGGACCATTTAGCAGATTACCTGGACAGGGACGCCGTCGCACGGTAAGAACGCTGCAATATGAGGAAGCTGTCTTGCAGCATGTGGAGCTGGATCCTTCAATCAGCGCTCGTGCAATTGCACGTAACACGGGGACGAATCAGACGAATGTAAGAACAGTCCTTCGAGTCCAACTGTTACGTCCACTTCACTTACAGCGTGTCCACAACCTGGAACCAGTTGATTATCCACCCAGAGCACAACTTTCGCAGAGGTACCTGGAACAGTGCGAAATGCATCCTGTTGCATCAGTTTGTCTACCGATGAAGCAACGTTCGGGCTTGATAGAGTCTTCAACATGCACAATTCGCATGTTTGGAGTGAGGAAAACCCAAATGGCACAGCTACTAGCGCTCATCAAGTGCGGTTCTTCGTTAATGCGTGGGTCAGTGTTGTTGGGAGCTGGTTAATTGGGCCGCATCTGCCACCTAGGCAATAGATAGTTAGATAGATAGTTAGACAGATAGACAGATAGATAGATAGAAGCTTTCGCATGTGAGTCAGAATATGTGGAAGGTGGAGGGTGGCAAATACGATGGATAGCTTCTACATTAACAAAAGAAGATCGTGTGCGGTTGTGACGTACCTTATGTTTTACTCAGCTACTGAGATTCAGAGATCATAATACAGGGCAATTCAAAATAAATACAGCGATGGAAAGTGGCTGTGAAAATTTAATGTATTGAGGTACATCCCCAAGTATTACACAGAATGTAGAAAGAACTTCCCATTTGTGCAAGTGCAGTGTACCGGAAGCTGACGCATGCGCGGTGATACATAACGGAACTCGGTGGGGAACAGGAGACAGAATATTCGGCAATGTTTATAAAATAAAGGGATACGAGAAAACATTTTTCAAGCGTATAAAAAATCACCTTGTAGTACAGCCTAAAGGACATAACCTGAAAATCGCTTAAAACTGTATGATACGTATTTTCACATTTTTTGTTTCAAAGTAATGCTTACATATTCCCACAGACCAGGGATAAGGCAAGTTTGTTGCGAACTTACTGCGTGAAATTGTACGGAGTATCATGTTAAAACTATGACAATGTTCTATAATGAACTGCTTAGAGTAAGTAAAATATAGTGTTTAAAATAAGTCTTTTACAATAATAAATGATTTTAATGTCATTTTGTAAGACTACAATTATTTGTAACGCTGAGTACCAAGCTAATGTTACTTTACGTTACTAAATCCCATCGATCGTGCACCGGCCATACTTTCTGCCTTGCGAATAAAGAACACAGGATGCCTAGTAATAACTCCTACAACATATTCCTGACCAGGCAGACAAGTCTCTCTGTCGAATTTGTGTGGCGAGGCAGTTCTTACTGGCAGTGCTTAGGCTAATGACCTTAGAAAGAGATGAATGACTGTTGGACTAAATAGTCTGCTTTCCGTTGACTACAGGTCTGTTGCCACTTCGTATTCTTTTTCGGCAATGAACAAATCTTTAAATTTTCCGTTTGATTTGTCGTCGTCTCTGTACTTGTTATTGTTCTTAGCTTTATGAATGATTCTTTTCGGAGTTGATTTGGAATATTTAAACTCCTTAGATACTTTTAAACCCCAATTCAGAAGGTAAAGGGGCTGAAACTGTCATTTCCATTGATTTACTGCCCCATTGCTTTATATCAGTCTTTGTGATATAGTTCACACTATCTAGTAAAGCAAGGGGAAAAAAATTAGTAATTACTTTGACATCTACTTGCATCAAAGAATGACTGTGGAGGAGGCTGTAGCATTGTTTCCGCTCCAAGAGCAGATTTCAGGTTAGAAACTTTTATGGACTGACGGATTTAGACGTATTATGTGGCTGACGTACAGGGAATTGCATGTACTTTAAGATTACGTGTTATTCAGTGGCGTAAAGCTAACAGTTAACGGTTCATCGTGCTTCGAAATTCACTGAAAGTTCTAAGAACGCAACTAAAAAGGTAAAGAACACCCGTTCACTTACAACTCGCGCTCCAGAAAAAGTCGAAATGGCTGTCGCAGCTTCTCTTCCGTTGAAAGACACAGCTCCACGTGAATGCAGCAGCTAGCAGCGGTCTCCAGCTTAGAAAACCGCACACTCCCGTCGTGTGCCGCTACTCCGTTGGGCTCCGATTTCCTCTAACTTGAAGGTGCAGAGTCACAAGGGAAAATGGGGACATTCTCTGTGTTATAATTTAAGAACAGTCGTTTCGTCATCCCATGGCAGAGAAGCTCCCGGCAGCGATTCAGTTAAGCGGCCTCTCCAAATGCCGACAATGACGTTTGGTGTCGGCAGTTTGGGGCAACACACGTTGCGGCAATGGAAGAAATACCGCTCGGTGTGAAACGGACTATCGCTGATATCTTGTCCGTTTGAGCTAGGGAGGTCATATAGAACACCTGTTTGAAACGTGCAGTTTCTTTTAAAAACTTTCATTTATACGAGGGTCGTCCACAAAGTAAGTTCCGTTTCTATTTCTATCCGCGGCAGCGCTACGATCGCAGTTCCGAGCACGCGCGGCAGTTACTCTGACTCAAGGAGGAGACGTGTACGCGATTTTCAGATCGCTGCTGCCGGCGTGTGCTTTGTAGTGCTTCTTTATAATGTCGCCGTAGTTGAAAATGCCACCGTGTGTGAAATCACATCTGTGATTCGTTTTCTAAATGCAAAGAAAGTTAAACCAAAGGAAATTCATCGGCAAATGTGCGAAGTTTACGGACGAAATGCTACGAGTGATTCAATGGTTAGAAGGTAAGTGAGACTGTTCAATGAAGGACCTGATCAAGTGCAAGACGAAGAACGAAGTGAAAGCCCGTCTCTGGTTACTGATGAACTGGTTCACACAATTGAATCACCACCGTAAGTTTACACTTAGTGCCCTTGCTATGGATGTTCCGCAAATCTCACGATCACTAATTCATGAAATTGTTACTGAGAAACTGAAATTTTGAAAACTTTGCTCACGTTGAGAACCCAAAATTCTTAATGAACAACACAAAAAACAACGGGTGGGCAGTGCACTTCAGTTTTTGACACGCAAGAATGAAGAAGGCGATGCTTTTCTTTCTCGGATAGTCACGGGGGATGACACCCCTGAAACAAAACGGCAATCAGTGGAATGGAGGCCCAATTCATCCCCAACGAACGTTAAGTCTGAGCAAATCCTCACACCTCAAAAAGTCATGTGCACCGTTTTCTTTGGACAGAAAAGGCATTTTGCCGACTGATTTCTTAACATGAGGCCAAACAATCAATGCACAAGGTTATTGCGAGACCACCAAGATATTGCCCCACGCAATACAGAACAAGCGCCGAGGATTACTGTCTGTTCTTTTTTCCCCACGATAATGCCCCACCCCACACGGCGAATGTGACCAAACAACTCTTACGGGAATTTCACCAGGACACGTTTGATCATTCTCCGTACAGTCCGGACCTCGCTCCTAGCGACTTTCATTTCTTTCACCTAAAATCTGTCCTTGGTGGTCAAAATTTCTATGATGATGACGAGCTGAAGGAACGTATTACCACATGATTGAATATACAGGCGGCAACCTTCTTTGAAGAAGGCATAGAAAAACTTGTGTCCCACTATGACAAGTGCCTAAGAAATTTCGGAAGCTACGTAGGAAAGTAGTTTAACAGTTCTAGATTTTTCTACAATAAATATTTTTTTCTGTATCTGTACAAGTTTGTTTTATATAACCAAAGGGAACTTACTTTGTGGACGACCCTCGTGTTTTCTGCAGTTCTTGCCAAAATATCGCTAGTTGTTTGTAATACGACGAGGGTGAGTCAAATGAAAACCTTAAATATTTCTTAAAATATTATTTATTATGTAGAAGTGATACAAAGCTGTATCACTTTCAACATAATCTCCACCACGCTCAACGCAAGTCCTCCAGCGCTTACAAATTGCATAAATTCCTTTAGAAAAAAAATTCCTTTGGTAGTTCGTGCAACCATTCATACGCCGCGTAGTGTACCTCCCCATCAGAACGGAACTTCTTTCCTCCCATTGCGTCTTTGAGTGGTCCAAACATTTGGACATCACTTGGGGCAAGCTCTGGTGATTGCAGGCTGCAGATGATTTTTTAGGAGATCTGTGTATGATACACTGGTGACAGTGGTCCCTGTAGGCATGTAATGCTCCAAAACGACTCCTTTTTCGTCCCAAAAGAGAGTCAGCATAACCTTTCCTGCTGATGGTTCTGTTCGGAACGTTTTGGTTTTGGTGATGAGCAATGGCGCCATTCCTTGCTCGCTCTCTTCGATTCCGGTTGGTGGAAGTGAACCCAGGTTTCGTCCCCAGTAACGATTCTTGCAAGGAAGCCATCACCTTCTCGTTCAAAGCGCCGAAGAAGTTCTTCACAAACATCCGCACGTCGTTCTCTCATTTCAGGAGTCAGCTGCTGTGGCACCCATATTGCAGATACTTTCTGAAACTGGAGCACATCGTGCACAATGTGGTGTGCTGACCCATGACTAATCTGTAAACATGCTGCAATTTTAGTGTCACTCGGTGGTTTTCCTTCACTACGGCTTCAACTGCTGCAGTGTTCTGTGGAGTCACAACTCGTTGTGCCTCACCCGGACGAGGAGCATCTTCCACTGAAGTCACACCATTTGCGAACTTCCTACTCCATTCGTAGACTTGCTGGTGTGACAAACATGCATCACCGTACTGAACCTTCATTCGTCGATGAATTTCAGTACGTTTCACACCTTCACTACGCAAAAACCGAACAACAGAACGCTGTTCTTCCCTGGTGCAAGTCGGAAGTGGGGCGGCCATCTTTATACTGATTCTGCGACGGTATGTGTGCATCTGCACTATAGTGCCACCTACAGGCCATTCTACACGCTGTTTGTAGCACGCTCACCAACTTACAGGAGGCTGGCTGGAGTGGACGAGCGGTTCTAGGCGCTACAGTCTGGATCCGGGCGACCGCTACGGTCGCAGGTTCGAATCCTGCCTCAGGCATGGATGTGTGTGATGTCCTTAGGTTAGTTAGGTTTAATTAGTTCTAAGTTCAAGGCGACTGATGACCTCAGAAGTTAAGTCGCATAATGCTCAGAGCCATTTGAACCAGCTAACTTACAGGATAACGGCGCGAAATTTCGATTTGTTATTACTACTTTAAGGCTGTTTCAAGCACCCAGTCAGAAGACTTCTTGCCTCCTTTCAGCCGTATTTGTCAGGGATCACTCGGAGAACAGGGCGCCACGCAGCGAAATCTATAATTATTAATATTAATAATAATAATTCATATTTGTTACGGGCAACGTGAGGTAAAGTCCCTCAGGCGCTGACCATGTACCAGTGCAGTGAGCTTCAAATTTTTCTGAATAAATGACGGGACAGACTCTGCCGAGAACATACGCGAAGTTACGACAGATTATGTTTGCCGATATCAGATGTGTATTACAGTATAAAGTTCAGAATGCTTAATTACAACAAACACACGGTGATGGCATCCTGATTTTTCTGCTCGTAATGGTAGCTATCAACGATCCTATAAGAAGCCGATTTTCATCAGTTTACAGCGCAAAAAAATGGCTCTCAGCACTATGGGACTTAACTGCTGAGGTCAACTGTCCACTAGAACTTAGAACTACTTAAACCTAACTAACCTAAGGACATCACATACATCCATGCCAGAGGCAGGATTCGAACCTGTGACCGTAGCGGTCGCGCGGTTCCCGACTGTAGCGCCTAGAACCGCTCGGCCACTCCGGCCGTTTACAGCACAATATTGCCACAGACTGCGAGGGAGATCATTGGAAATGTCACTAACAGGGAGCAGTGAGGAAGCTGTTTAAATGCCCGGTGGTGAGGTTAGCTCAGGGCCGAGGTAACGTGATCTCGGATCCCCTCAGTGAAGCTGACTGGCCCCAGTATCTGTATGGCTTCAGTGTCACTGTTCAAACGCTGCCTATTCGTTTTTGTAAACAGCCACTGAGTTTTCTTCCGTTTTCCTTAGTGTTGCAGTCTAGGTCTCTCATTGCGTGTTTCTCGTGCCTTTGATCGAAAAGACTCCAGTCGCATTCGGCAGTAATTGTTTCATCAGCGGAGAGAACACCTTTTGTAGGCCAGAAAACTCCAGCTGTAAACATTGTGCCACGCAGGATTAGCCGTGCGGTCTTAGGCGCTGCAGTTATGGACTGAGCGGCTGGTTCCGGCGGAGGTTCGTGTCCTCCCTCGGGCATGGATGGGTGTGATGGTCCTTAGGAAAATTTAGGTTACGTAGTGTGTAAGCTTAGGGACTGATGACATTAGCAGTTGAGTCCGATAAGTTTTTCACACACTTTTTGATTTTGTTTTTGTAAACATTGCGGCAGATGAAAACTGACCCGCTGCCTCTAGTGCTGCCTGCAGGGCCGGCTCCCTCTCTTGTGTCAGCAACACCGCCCTAGCGGTGCACAAATTCAGTTGGATTATTTTTAAAATCATCCCCACACTGCTGAGTAATTAGATGTCACATTTGCTTTGTCGCAACTCTCTAACTGTTACCTCTCCTACCGCAAACACAAAACGACCAACAGTATTACGACTATCTCACACGAATGTGAAATAGCGAATGGCAGCGGCTTTGTTGCGCAACTGACGGACAGAAAGACGACGAATTACAGGCGAAATACAGTTTAGAGGCGCAACACGGTGATAAAAACACGAAACAACAATGTGCCCATTACACTGAGGAGGGGACGTCTGTTGCACGGTTTACACTCTGTTCATCATAAGAACAAACCTGATGTAAACATTACGCCATGTATCCTTCCGCATTTGCTTGAATCTCATTGGACTTCCTTTCTCATGAGCGGAAGGCAAGCTGTGTCCACTACGATCACAACGATACGTTTTATGATACAGGGTGAAAAGTATTTAAACGACAAGCTCTGGGAGGTTGTAGGGGACATCAAAAGAAATATTGCCGGCCGTTTGTGGCAGAGCGGTTCTAAGCGCTTCAGTCTGGAAATGTGCGACCGCTACGGGCGCAGGTTCGAATCCTGCCTCGGGCATGGATGTGTGTGATGTCCTTAGGTTAATTAGCTTTAAGTAGTTCTAAGTTCTAGATGACTGATGACCTCAGTAGTTAAGTCCCACAGTGCTCAGAGCCATTTGAACCAAAACAAATATTTTTCCCTAATGTCATTTTTTCCTATGAGGATTATTTAAACAGGTGGAGGCCTTATTACGCTCTTCAGTTGTTAGAGGCCGTATTACGATCTGCAGTTGTTAGACGGTGTATTACGCTCTTCAGTTCTAGGCAACTGCTGTCCACCTGTGTAGTAGTGCATTGTCTCTGTTTACTAATGGAGCGATACACCTGGAGTGAGTACACTGGTATGGTTGGTGCGTAATACGTAGCGCACCACAACGGACGAGCTGCACAGCGGGTTTATCAACAACAATATCCTAATCGCCGTACCTCGCATCATACGACCTTTGCTGCTGTGTACCAACGTCTGCGTGAGACCGGGTCATTTGGCATATTACCTGGACAGGGACGCCGTCGCACGGTAAGAACGCTGCAATTTGGGGAAGCTGTCTTGCAGCATGTGGAATGGGATCCTTCAATCAGCACTCGTGCAATTGCACGTAACATGGGGACGAATCAGACGAATGTATGAACAGTCTTTCGAGACCGATTGTTACGTCCATTTCACATACAGCGCGTCCACAACCTGGAACCAGTTGATTATCCACCCAGAGCACAGTTTTCGCAGAGGTACTTGGAACAGTGCGAAATGCATCCTGTTGCATCAGTTTGTCTACCGATGAAGCAACGTTCGGGCTTGATAGAGTCTTCAACATGCACAATTCGCATGTTTTGAGTGAGGATAACCCAAATGCCACAGTACTAGCACTCATCAAGTGCGGTTCTTCGTTAATGCGTGGGTCGGTGTTGTCGGGGGCTGTTTAATTGGGCCGTATCTGCTACCTAGGCCAGTAAATGGCAGGCACTATTACAATTTTATTCGCCAGAGTATTGCCATAATTGCTGGAAGACCTCCCGTCCCCTACAAGACAACGCATGTGGTTCCAACATGACGAGGCGCCGGCATATTTCAGACGTCGTGTACATCGATTCCTGGACCGATGGTTCCAGAAACGTGGATTGGCAGAGGTGGTCCTGTACCGTGGCCTGCTCGATCCCCTCTGGACTTTGTGTGGGGAGAGATGCGCCACCTTGTTTACGCAACTCCTGTTGCATCAGAAGAGGATCTGGTTCCCCGGATAGTAGCAACAGTGGGAAAAATTTAGGATACTGCTGGGGTTTTGCCAGCATCAGACAGAACATGATCCGACGGTGTACCTTTGTTTACGTGTTAATGGAGGCATTTTTGAAAATCTACTGTAATTGAAATTGGGTTGTGTTAATGTGTTGTCTCTTGGTCATAAAAAAAGGAGAAGTGTTTCTTGGTTTAATTAATTTGCCGCCAGAGAAATCTTCCTCTAACGGTTTAAATACTCATAGGAAAAAATGACATTAGGGAAAAATATTTGTTTTGATGTCCCCTACAACCCCCCCTAGTTTTTCGGTTTAAGTACTTTTCACCCTGTATATTACAAGCACATAGTCTGGGCGAAAATGCAGAACTACAGCTATACCGGCGCATTAAACTTGGACAGCCCTGGCCAGCCAGCTCGTCCAGCTAACCTGCGAAGATGTGAGCAGTTGCCTTTCAGACGTAAAAAGACACGAGGAGGGAAGCAATATAGGTTCGAATGTCGTTTAATTTTTAAAGAGAATGAAGTAATATTAGGCAAAGTTCCAGTACTGGCACGCTTCTTAGGTGACCTGACGGAAAGCATACAATTCTCTCGTTCTCACCTAAAACAGTGCTCTAATTACAAACAAGAGTGGTCGCAGGTTCGAATCCTGCCTCGGGCATGGATATGTGTGATGTTCTTAGGTTAGTTACATATCAGGCCATTAAAATTGCTACACCAAGAAGAAATGCAAATGATAAATGGGTCTTCATTGGACAAATATATTACACTATAACTGACGTGTCATTATATTTTCACGTATTTTGAGTGCATAGATCCTGAGAAATCAGTACCCAGAGCAACCACATCTGGCCATAATAACGGCCTTCATACGCCTGGGCATTGAGTCAAACAGAGCTTGGATGGCGTGTACAGGTACAGCTGCCCATGCAGCTTCAACACGATACCACAGTTCATCAACAGTAGTGACTGGCGTATTGTGACGAGCCAGTTACTCGGCCACCATTGACCAGACGTTTTCAATTGGTGAGAGATCTGGAGAATGCGCTGGCCAGGGCAGCAGTCGAACATATTCTGTATCCAGAAAGGTCCGTACAGGACCTACAACATGCGGTCGTGCGTTATCCTGCTGAAATGTAGGGCTGTGCAGGGATCAAATTAAGGATGGAACCATGGGTCGTAACACATGTGAAATGTAACGTCCACTGTTCAAAGTGCGGTCAGTGAGAACAAGAGGTGACCGAGACGTGTAACCAATGGCACCGCATATCATCACGCCGGGTGATACGCCAGTATGGCGATGACGAATACACGCTTCCAATGTGCGTTCACCGCGAAGTGGCCAAACACGGATGCGACCATCATGATGCTGTAAAAAGAACCTGGATTCCTCCGAAAAAATGTTCTGCCATTCGTGCTCCCAGGTTCGTCGTTGAGTACACCATCGCAAGCGCTCCTGTCTGTGATGCAGCGTCAAGGATAACCTCAGCCATGGTCTCCGAGCAGATAGTCCATGCTGCTGCAAACGTAGTCGAACCGTTCGTGCGGATGGTTGTTGTCTTGTAAACGTCCCCATCTGTTGACTCAGGGATCGAGACGTGGCTGCACGATCCGTTACAGCCATGCGGATAAGATGCCTGTCATCTCGACTGCTAGTGATGCGAGGCCGTTGGGATCCAGCACGGCGTTCCGTATTACCCTCCTGAACACACCGATTCCATATTCTGCTAACAGTCTCTGGATCTCGACCAATGCGAGCAGCAATGTCGCGATACGATAAACCGCAATCGTGATTGGCTGCAATCCGACCTTTATCAAAGTCGGAAACGTGATGATAAGCATTTCTCCTTCTTACACGAGGCATCACAACAACATTTCACCAGGCAACGCAGGTCAACTGCTGTTTGTGTATGAGAAATCGGTTGGAAACTTTCCTCATGTCAGCACGTTGGAGGTGTCGCCACCGGCGCCAACCTTGTGTGAATGCTCTGAAAAGCTAATAATTTGCATATCACAGCATCTTGTTCCTGTCGGTTAAATTTCGCGTCAGTAGCACGTCATCTTCGTGGTGTAGCAATTTTAATGGCCAGTAGTGTAAGTTTAAGTAGTTCTAAGTTCTAGGGGACTGATGACCTCAGATATTAAGTCCCATAGTGCTCAGAGCCATTTGAACAAGCAAGAGCGATAAAAATTGCTAACTTAAACACAGGGTAATGTCTGTGAGCGAGTTATGTGAGTTGCCAAAGCATACTGCAGGGGATTAACTGTATTGCTGTATACTGAAGCCACTGAACTTATTAAAATGTCAGTTTTCTGGTATCCTCTTAGCTCCTTCCTTATCCGAATCCGAGAACAGTTCTGGAACTGTCATCTGCTAGATTGATAACGAATCGATCAGCAGCTGAATCCACGATGACAACCAGGCACCGTATTCTCTCCTCTTCTTTCGTGACGAGCCGTTCTGTATCCCACCAACGTTCGGGAGTGACATGTGAGAAACCTGCGTGCGTTAGTTCTAGTACGTCTGGCAGCTTAACAATCATGTTATTTCTCGCGACAAATCCCTTAATTTGTCTCCGGATCTGTTTTGTTGGGCTCACATTGCAATGGTACAGTGGCAAATGTAAAAATGCAGCACTTTTAAGGTGTACTCGATGCTGTGCAAATGATTGTTTTTCGTTTTTCTACCGCACTCTGGTTCGTGTCAGACAACATCTGTCGTATTTGGTTTCTCATTTTACCCTTAACAATTAAATTGATACGTTTTCTTAACTTAAACAACCTTTATTAACAATGTTTCGTAAATTATCGATAGCTAAGAATTTATATTTGAAATGAAAACAGGAATTTCGCGTGCAACATGTAATTAGAAACTAGAAGCTGTGCATTACTCATAAAAAATGATGATGAATTTTACAATTACGAGATGTAGGTATTTGAAATCGAACGAAGGATGACCAAGGTGAGAGTTGAATCAGCGATCCGTGAACTGTAGCGAATTATGAATCTACTATGCTACTGATGGATCAGCGATGCATGAACTGTAGCGGATTATGAATTTACTATGCTACTGATTCCGCTATGTATCCAGTGTGCATTTGTATCTCACCTGTACGAATTACGAGGGTTGTTTTTTAAGTAAGGGCCGTTCGCGCGGACGCCGCAACAAGCCACCGCGCCACTTGCCGGCATCCTTCCCGTTCACACTGATGCAAGTTGCAGCTCTGTAGCAGACGTGTACGCATCGCTGTGCTACTTTATAATGTTTACGATTATTGAATCGCCCACCGCGTGTGAGATACGGTCAGTGATACGTTTTTTTTTTTTTTTTTTTTTTTTTTTTGACGGCCGCCGAAGTGGCCGTGCGGTTAAAGGCGCTGCAGTCTGGAACCGCAAGACCGCTACGGTCGCAGGTTCGAATCCTGCTTCGGGCATGGATGTTTGTGATGTCCTTAGGTTAGTTAGGTTTAACTAGTTCTAAGTTCTAGGGGACTAATGACCTCAGCAGTTGAGTCCCATAGTGCTCAGAGCCATTTGAACCATTTGAACGTTTTTTGACCGCGAGAAGCCTATCAGCTGCAGAAATTCATCGTCAGTTAACAGAAGTTTATGGCTTTAATGCAATGAGTGAAGGTAAAGTGCGTCAGTGGGTTAGAGAGTTTAAAAATGGCCGTCAAAACGTCCATGACGAAGAACGCTCAGGCCGGCCCTCTGTGATCACTGATGATTTGGTGGCTGCAGTCGAAACAAAGATTCGTGAGGACAGAAGATTCACAATTTCCACTCTTTCTTTGGAATTTCCACAAGTTTTAAGATCGGTTTTGTACAAAATTGTGTCTGAAAACCTAAACTTTAAGAAACTGTGTTCTCGGTGGGTACCCAGACTCCTCACAGAGGACCACAAAGGGAAGAGATTTGCCACTTCATTGGACTCTTTGATTCGTTACGAGGAAGAAGGGGATGACATGTTGAGTCAAATTGTCACTGGAGATGAAACATGGGTATCCGATATCACTCCCGAAAGCAAGCGACAATCGATGGAATGGCGACACACAATCTCACCCGTCAAGGTCAATGCCGAACAGACGCTGCCAAAGCGCAACATTGTGGCAAATGTGTTCTGGGACCGGCGCGGTGCTTTGCTAGTGGACTTTATGCCACGAGGAACGACAATCAACTCAGATGCCTACTGTGCAACTCCAAAGAAGCTCCGCAGAGCAATTCAAAACAAAAGGCGCGGCATGCTGACAAAAGGAGTTTTGCTCCTGCACGATAACGCTAGGCCTCACACGTCTCAAAAGACTCGGGATTTGATTGATTCTTTCGGCTGGGAAGTTTTGGACCATGCACCATACAGCCCCGACCTTGCTCCTAGCGATTTTCACCTTTTCCGGTACGTGAAACACCATCTTGATGGGCAGCGCTTCAATGACGACGATGAAGTGAAAGCGGCCGTGAACACTTGGCTGTCGGAGGAGGCGGCCAAATTCTTTGAAGAGGGAATTAAAAACTTAGTTGTACGGTATGACAAGTGCTTAAATAAACAAGGCAACTATGTAGAAAAATAGGTAAAAGTGTGTAGAATCAAAAAATAAAAAGTTTTTTTTACAAAAGTATTTGTATCCTTTTTTTTAAATAAAAATGGCCCTTACTTAAGAAAGAACCCTCGTACTTCTTCTTCTGCGGCTCTGCAACTCATTATAAGTCTTGACCTCTTCAACTACCTCCTTACATTTGTCCCGGTCTCTTTCTGGCAGTTTCCAGTTCCTGTAGTAGCCCATCTTCCGAAGGTCTTCTATGACTCCAGTTTTCGGTCGACCACGTTCTCTCTATCCACCTAGCTTTCCTTGTAATATCTTATTTGGTATTTCTTTATTATTCATCCGTGTCATGTGTCCAGCCCACCTCATCCTAGATGAATTCACAATCCTTTTAACAGGCTGGTCTTTGTAGAGGCGTACCACTCATTATTGTATCCTCCTCAATATTTCCCTTTCGCATATAGGGCCGATGGTTCTCCTGAGTGTACTTCTCTCGAATTCAACCGCCGATTCAGCATCCTTTGCTGTCTCAGAGGCGTATGTAAGCAGTGGTCTGATCACTGTTTTATAAGTGGTTAGTTTTGTGGTGCAAGTCAGGCGAGTTGAAGATATAAGCTTTGTTAAGGGAAATAAGTTTTATTGTCTGCAATTAGACTTTGCTTTAGTTCATATGAGGCATCGTTTACGTTGGTTGCAATCGAACCCAGGTACTTGAAATGATCGACTCTTTCAAAGGTATAACTTCCTCATCGATATTTCGGCTGCCATGTTCTCCCTGTGTGCTTTCCCAGCAGCCAGGTATTAGTTTTTCAGCTCGTTGATATTTAGTCCCATATTTTTGCTCGCTTTTTCATGTACAGTGAATGTCTCTTCTGTTGCTGTCAGAGTTCTTGCTACTTTGTCTATGTCATCCGCATAGGCCAGTATCTGCACAGATTTATGAAAAATCGTTTCCCTATTCAAGATATTTGCTTCTCTCAAGGCCTTCGCCAAGGCGGCGTTGAATAGGAGGGATGCCTTTGCCTCACCTTGCCGTACTTTGTCTTTAACTTCCAAAGTATAGGACAACATTGTTCCAGTTCTCATTCACTCCTCCATTTCTCTCATTGTCATTCACACTGCCCTTATCAGCTTTCTTGGAGTATCCAATTCATCTAGAGCTTGATACAGTTCCGCTCCGTCTGTACTATCGTACGCTGCTATAAAATCAATAAAAAGATGACACTTTCCGACAGAATACTCCTTTGTTTTTTTCCAGAATTTGTCACAGGGTAAATACAGTCGCTCGAAAAACTTAAAAGCGATTTTTTATCTGTAAATGTATAAAAAACATTAAGAACAACCCATTTTTCGGCATTTTTAACTGTATTTTACTACGGAGCAGGAAGCAGTCTCAGCCATTTTCACACTGAGTATTATCAGTGTCACAATCAGACCACAACAGTGTAGGGACTGTTATTGTACACGACTTTTGAAATAAAAACTGCACTACTGGCTATTAAAATTGCTACACCACGAAGATGACGTGCTACAGACATGAAATCTAACCGACAGGAACAAGATGCTGTGATATGCAAATTATTAGCTTTTCAAAGCATTCACACAAGGTTGGCGACGGTGGCGACATCTGCAAAGTGCTGACATGAGGAAAGTTTGCAACCGATTTCTCATACACAAACAGCAGTTGACCGGCGTTGCCTGGTGAAACGTTGTTGTGACGCCTCGTGTAAGGAGGAGAAATGCGTACCATCACGTTTCCGACTTTGATAAAGGTCGGATTGCAGCCTATCGCGATGGTGGTTTATCGTATCGCGACATTGCTTCTCGCGTTGCTCGAGATGCAACAACTGTTAGCAGAATATGGAATCGGTGGGTTCAGGAGGGTAATACTGAACGCCGTGCTGGATCCCAACGGCCTCGTATCACTAGCAGTCAAGATGACAGGCATCTTATCCACTTGACTGTAACGGATCGTGCAGCCATGTCTCGATCCCTGAGTCAACAGATGGGGACGTTTGCAAGACAACAACCATCTGCACGAACAGTTCGACGACGTTTGCAGCAGCATGGCCTACCAGCTCGGAGACCATGGCTGCGGTTACCCTTGACGCTGCATCACAGACAGGAGCCCCTACGATGATGTACTCGACGACGATCCTGGGTGCACGAATGGCAAAACGTCATTTTTTCGAATGAATCCAGGTTGTGTTTACATGATGGTCGAATCCGTGTTTGGTCACATCGCGGTGAACGCACATTGGAAGCGTGTATTCGTCATCGCCATACTGGAGTATCACCCAGCGTGATGATATGGGGTGCCATTGGTTACACGTCTCGGTCGCCTCTTGTTCGCGTTGACGGCACTTTGAACAGTGGACGTTACATTTGAGATGTGTTACGACCCGTGTCTCTACCCTTCATTCGATCCCTGCGAAGCCCTACATTTCAGCAGGATAATGCACGACCGCATGTAGCAGGTCCTGTACAGGGCCTTTCCAGATACAGAAAATGTTCGACTGCTGCCCTGGCCAGCACATTCTCCAGATCTCTAACCAATTGAAAACGTCTGGTCAATGGTGGCCGAGCAACTGGCTTGTCACAATACGCCAGTCACTACTCTTGATGAACTGTGGTATCGTGTTGAACTCAATGCCCAGGCGTATCAAGGCGGTTATTACGGTCAGAGGTGTTTTTCTGGGTACTGATTTTTCAGGATCTATGCACCCAAACTGCATGAAAATGTAATCACATGTCAGTTCTAGTATAATATATTTGTCTAATGAATACCCGTTTATCATCTGCATTTCTTCTTGGTGTAGCAATTTTAATGGCTAGTAGTGTTCATAGGTAAAGCGCGATTGCGAAAAACGTTGATGTCTGTTAATACGTTTCCTTTAATGTAACTAAGTAACCAGATATCTAATGCATAAGTGAGACCTACTTCCCAGAGGATAACAACACCACTGTACGTGTGCTACGGCTTCTGACCGGTCATCGCATTTGTGTTTGTTTACGTCAGGTTTAATCTTATGATGAACAGTGTTATTAATGTGACTGTGGGAGCAACTTTTGCAGCGACGCTCCGATGAGAAAGTAAGTTGGACAGTAAGTTGGAACGTTGGCAGGAAGCCGCCGTCCACGCACCCGCAGTGGATCCCAGAGACTCCGACCGACCGCCGCTGCGCTCACCTCTGAGTGGGAGGGTTCATCTCTCTTATCAAGTCTCGCGTCGAGGCGTCCCACACACTAGGACGGTCTCTCCCCTAGCGTCCTCCAAAGTTTTCTATGGGCGTGTCCATACAGCCGATTGGCCACCTCACATTCTCCATCTGGCCAATCAAATCATTTAACAATAGCCGCGCGGGATTAGCCGAGCGGTCTAGGCGCTGCAGTCATGGACTGTGCGACTGGTCCCAGTTCGAGTCCTCCCTTGGGCATGAGTGTGTGTGTTTGTCCTTAGGATAATTTAGGTTAAGTAGTGTGTAAGCTTAGGGTCTGATGACCTTAGCAGTTAAGTCCCATAAGATTTCACACACATTTGAACATTTAACAATAAGTGCATTCTTGAGATGAAAGTGCATTTTTTGCTTGAAAAACATTGTCCGTGCTTAGCCAAGTACGTTCTGCGTTCTCTGGTAGGACTCATTTCGGACGACGCTGAAGTTCAGAACTGGTAGGCGTCCAGCTACAGGTGCACGTTTTTCTGTACCTACTGGGCCACTCTGCAGATCACACTTAAGTACCAGATGGAGGGTGCGTCAATCTACCGTCACACCAATTCTCTGTTAATCCACTCTCGACAGTATTTTTCTGCGAACGGACACCTGTAAACTTCCCGCACTCTGTGCGAACCGAGTCAGTAACAGTGAATTCCAGATTTTCTGTCTAAGATTGTCTTATGTTTGTTGAACGCTGTGTCGAAAAGTCAAAGTACTTCGAATAGAACAAACTCCTCCATTCAACCGGCATAGAGCCGATACAACGTGGGTGATGCGAAACCAGACTAATACATTTTACGCATGTTACCATCATAATCACAATTCGAGGCAATAAGATGAAATATTTATTGACTTTCGAATAGAATTTGACTAATTATTGCACCATCTACAGATAAATAGAGATATCAAATGAATAATTTGACTTGATTCAGGTAGGGACGACACAGCATGGATGGAAAGCCATCCGACACATGTGGAACGAAGCACAGGAACCTATGTTTTGATCCTTAGTGTTTATGTTTAAATATCCAGCAGAAAGTAAGGTCGCGCGTGGCTGTTATCTGGAATGAAGCACTACTTGAAAAAAGCTGCACAGATATGCAGCCAGATACAGGGTGATCCACTGATCGTCACTGGGCCAGATATCTCACGAAATAAGCGTCAAACGAAAAAACTACAAAGAACGAAACTTGTCTAGCTTGAAGGGGAAAACCAGATGGCGCTATGGTTGGCCCGCTAGGTGGCGCTGCCACAGGTCAAACGGGTATCAACTACGTTTTTTTTTTTAAATAGGGACCCCCATTTTTTTATTACATATTCGTGTAGTACGTAAAGAAATATCAATGTTTTAGGTGGACCACTTTTTTCACTTTGTGATAGATGGTGCTGTGATAGTCACAAACATATGGCTCACAATTTTAGATGAACAGTTGGTAACAGGTAGGTTTTTTAAATTAAAATACAGAACGTAGGTACGTTTGAACATTTTATTTCGGTTGTTCCAATGTGATACATGTTCCTTTGTGATCTTATCACTTCTGAGAACACATGCTGTTACAGCGTGATTACCTCCAAATACCACATTAATGCAATAAATGTTCAAAATGATGTCCGTCAACCTCAATGCATTCGGCAATACTTGTAACGACATTCCTCTCAACAGCCAGTAGTTCGCCTTCAGTAAAGTTCGCATTGCATTGACAACGCGCTGGCGCATGTTGACAGGCGTTGTCAGTGGATCACGATAGCAAATATCCTTCAAGTTTCCCCACAGAAAGAAATCCGGGGACGTCAGATCCGGTGAACTGGCGGGCCATCGACCAATCCCCCTGTCATGAAATATGCTATTCAATACCGCTTCAACCACACGCGAGCTATGTGCTGGACATCCATCATGTTGGAAGTACATCGCCATTCTGCCGTGCAGTGAAACATCTTGCAGTAACATCGGTAGAATATTACCTACGAAATCAGCATACATTGCACCATTTACAATGCCATCGATAAAATGGGGCCTGCCGGTGTGGCCGTGCGGTTCTAGGCGCTTCAGTCTGGAACCGCGCGACCGCTACGGTCGCAGGTTCGCATCCTGCCTCGGGCATGGACATGTGTGATGTCATTAGGTTAGTTAGGTTTAAGTAGTTCTAAGTTCTAGGGGACTAATGACCACAGATGTTAAGTCCCATAGTGCTCAGAGCCATTTGAACCATTTGATATAATGGGGGCCAACTATCGTTCCTCCCATAATGGCGCACCATACATTAACCCGCCAAGGTCACTGATGTTACACTTGTCGCAGGCATCGTGGATTTTCCGTTGCCCAGTAGTGCATATTATGCCGGTTTAGGTTACCGGTGTTGGTCAATGACGCTTCGTCGCTAAGTAGAACACGCGCAAGAAACCTGTCAATGTTCCGTAATTTCTCTTGTGCCCAGTGGCAGAACTGTACACGACGTTCAAAGTCGTCGCCATCAAATTCCTGGTGCATAGAAATATGGTACGGGTGCAATCGATGTTGTTGTGGCATTATTAACTCCGACGTTTTTGAGATTCTCGATTCTCGCGCCATTTGTCTGCTACTGATGTGCGGATTAGTCGCGACACCAGCTAAAACACCTACTTGGACTTCATCATTTGTTGCAGGTCGTGGTTGACGTTTCACACGTGGTTGAACAGTTCCGCCGGCCGGGGTGGCCGAGCGGTTCTAGGCGCTACAGTCTGGAATTGCGCGACCGCTACGGTCGCAGGTTCAAATCCTGCCCCGGGCATGGATGTTTGTGATGTCCTTAGGTTAGTTAGGTTTAAGTAGTTCTAAGTTCTAGGGGACTGATGACCTTAGAAGTTAAGTCTGTGATGTCCTTAGGTTAGTTAGGTTTAAGTAGTTCTAAGTTCTAGGGGACTGATGACCTTAGAAGTTAAGTCCCACAGTGCTCAGAGCCATTTGAACAATTTTTTGAGCACTTTGCTGTTTCCTTAAATAACGTAAATATCCGGCGAATGGTGCGGACACTTGGATGATGTCGTCCAGGATACCGAGCAGCATACATAGCACACGCCCGTTGGGCATTTTGATCGCAATAGCCATACATCAACAGGATATCGACCTTTTCCGCAATTGGTAAACGGTCCATTTTAGCACGTGTAATGTATCACGAAGCAAATAGCGTCCGCACTGGCGGAATGTTGCGCGATACCACGTACTTAAACGTTTGCAACTATTACAGCGCCATCTATCACAAAGCGAAAAAAGTGCCCTACTATGACATTCATATTTCTTTACGTACTACATGAATACGTAATAAAAAATGGGAGTTCCCGTTTTACAAAAACGCAATTGATATCCGTTTGACCTATGGTAGCGCCATGTAGCGGGGCCAACCATAGCGCCATCTGGTTTCCCCCTTCAAGCTAGACGAGTTTCGATCTATGTACTTTTTTCGTTTGACGCTTCTTTCGTGAGATATGTGGCCTGGTCAATATCAATGGACCACCCTGTATACGATTTCAGTGTGGTGCAGAGACTGGCAACTTGTCGTAAATGCGCATAAATGTAAAATTGTACACTTTACAAATTGCAATCAGTAGACTCATAGAAAAACTTGTGTGTTACATTTTGTGGAGGTATGAAACGGAACGATCATACGGGCTGAGTCATAGGTGAAGTAGGAGCTAGTGTACACAGGAGCTTGCTCACAAAACGTTTGTGCGACCCATGATGGAATACTGATCAATTGTTTAGGAACCGTACAAAATGGGGCAAAGAGTGGATATCAAAAGTATCCAAAGAGGGCAACAAGAGTAGTCACAGTCTTCTTTGAGTCTCAGAAGATCGTGGAGGGAGTGCTCTAAAAGCTAAAACGCCAGAAGACGTTCTTCAGGTGTGCTGTAAGAAAGTACAAAATGTCAGGAACGAATGTGGGATTAATGTAGAGTCACATAAGTTGGGGGTTGTTTTGGGGGGAGGAGACCAGACAGTAAGGTCATCGGTCTCAACGGATTAGGGAAGGATGTCGGCCGTGCCCTTTCAAAGGAACCATCCCGGCATTTGCCTGGAGCGATCTAGGGAAATCACGAAAAACCTAAATCAGGATGGCCGGACGCGGAATTGAACCGTCGTCCTCCCGAATGCGAGTCCAGTGTGCTAACCACTGCGCCACCTCGCTCGGTGGGAGCCACATACGCCTCGTCCGTTTAGGTAACGTTAATACAAGATCAGACTAATCACTGCAACCACAGAACAATTTGAAAACGTTGTTCATCCCATGGTGGACACCCAATGAAAAGGGGAAGAATGGCAAGTAAGTAGTACACTGCACACTACTTCACAGTGGCTGCTAAACTATGGGTGTAGAAGTACACTTCTGCCCATTGGAATTGTAGGACCGTGAGGGACAGCAAATAACGAAGTTTTACTGATAGTGCGTATCCGGTATAGTAGACAGCATTTGTAGCTGACTAGATGGTTATTCATGTGAAGAGTGGGTTACACAGTGGTGCCACCTGTACATCAACAGCAGCTCCAGTCCGACAAAGACATCGAGTCCAACTGCCAACTGACCAGGGGCGGTGGCAAGGGGGTGGGGTGGCAAGGGGGGTGTCTACGGGGGTTTTAGTCCCCCCCCCCCCCATGGACTATTATATTACACTGGATAAAATCACTTTATAAATCAGCGAATATATTACTTCAACAGATTCAATGACTTTTTGTATAATTATGTAGCAAGTTAGGTTGCAATGTATTTGAAACACATTTTAACAAAAGAATAAGAGAGACTAAATAGCTTACTGTCTAAACCAATAAATATCATTTAGCTTAAAATGGGCACCTCATTATGTATTAACATACATTACTTGTATATTAAGGTACGAACACCACTTACAATATTCAAGAAAGCTAAATATGCCGGCTATGAATACAAACACTTAAATTGCTGAACCCAGACAAAAACTTTGAAATCGCCAGACACGTGGGTCAAATCGTAATATTTTCCCCAGAACACACATGCCGGGAACTCCAAAACAGATACCAAAAACTACTCTAAGCAACACCAAATTTTACTAATTTGTCGGTGGAGGACACTAACTCTCCTTTTGCTAAGCGATATTCCATTCGCCCAAGTCCATCCCCGACCACCCCCCCCCCCGCCATTAGCCCCACCTTGACCGACTTCCTAAATGACTCCTGCAACTGCCATTCCACGCTGCCTCGACTCAGTGGAGAGTGAGCAGTGACGTGCTGGACTCTCGGCGACTTGTGACCAGAGACTCGGAGAATGTCAAAGTCACGGAAGCAGTTGAAACCCTCTATACAGAGGTTTGTCGCAGCATTGAGGACAACATGCAGTCTCGAATTATTTCGTTGGAAGGTAGCCTCACACATATGTTGAACATAGGGCGCAGGGACCAGCCCTACCATCCGAGAAATGCGACCTGTCAGGGATTAGCCGAGTGATCTAAGGTGCTGCAGTCACGGACTGTGCGGCTGGTCCCAGCAGATGTTTGACTCCTCCCTCGGACATGGGTTTGTCCTTAGGATTATTTAGGTTAATTAGTGCGCAAGCTTAGGGACTGATGACCTCAGCAGTTACGTCCCATAAGATTTCACACACATTTGAACATTTTTGCAACCGGTCAGACTTCAGTCTCCTCGGTGCCTCCAAACGCGCATTCTGGCTTCGAGATGCTGTAATCAGAACCAGGATCCGTCAGAAAAGACTAAGTGGTGCGGCTGCCGTGTTGAATGCTGTCTGTGTGCCTCTCCCTGACTCCTTAGCGAGGAAGGCCTCAGCAGTGGCCGCTGTGCTGGCAGTCAGCCGATTATAAGCTTGTCGTAAAAAAGAAAGGGAGATTGGGCTTAATGTCCAATGGATATCGGATTACGTCAAGGATGGGAAAGGAAATCAGTTGTGTGGTTTCAAAAAAACCATTCTGGAATTTGCCTGGGGAAATTTAAGAAAATCGTGGAAAACCTACATTTGGATGGCCAGATGCTGGAGTCGAACCGACTCCAGTCTGCTAACCACTCCACCACACTGCTCAATCACATTCTTGTCAAAACAGGTAGTACACCAGATACCATATTGATATTTTTTTCCTTTATTGATTTTCGATTCCCTCCCCCCCCCCCCACCTGGGTAGGGGTGGACTGACAGCTGCTTAATACGCTGCTCTACAGATGAGAGAAAAGTTAAACGAACAATGGTGGGAGAACAAAAAATATAAAAAAGGCGATAATAGTAAAATGGCGGAAAGTTGCAGAACTTAAAATACAAAAACATGGCGTTGACGTTGCGGATGGAGACACACAGGCAGGAGAGAGGCTCAATTAAAAAACACGGCGGCAGTCTGGTTTCTGTTCGCACGAGATAAAACTAGCGACAATATGGTGGCTGTTCACAGCACTGACAGGGGATGCACAACACTGAACACTCATTTAAAACAGCACTGTAGAGGCGACACTGCGGTAGATGGGGGTGGGGGGACCAAAAAGGGGGGAAAGGGGGGGAGGAGAGGAAAGGTAAAAAATCGTGGCAGCATATTGACACTTCTTGATGGCCGTTTTTGTAGCCTTGCGATTTCAGTGGCGAGTAGTCTTGATGTAGATAGAAGTCACTAGCTTAAGCCTGTATTCTCGAGATGATCGAGAAACGTTTCGCAGGGAGGTATTTCCTGACTGAAACGTGCGAGATTCTGGCGCCGCCGTCCACCGCGGTGACAGCTGTGGCCCACCTGGTGCCGGACATCTGGAATGATGGACGGCCGCCCCCTGGAGGGGGAGCCCCGCAGCCTGCTGACGATGAGAAGTGTGGCGCCGCCCTGGCGGCGGTTCCCGGCCTCACGCGGGCCACGGCCAGTCTACTCGCCAGCGCCAGGGACCTCATGCGCCGTGCCGCTGCCCA